>NW_016922421.1:0-2318 GCF_001483705.2 Eufriesea mexicana | reverse complement strand
AATGTTAAGAAAATTGTATTTTCAGCCTCATTCTATATCAATGCAATTTCTATAGCACTCAAATAGGCTCATTCCACCTTACTAATGCAAGTAAGATAGCACACCACGATATTAGTCGATAATGCCGATAAAATTGAATTTCCCTTCCAGATTCTATAGCTTTGTAATGGCAATAGCGCGCGAATAGAATCTTTCCTCCTCGTTTACGCAAAAAAGGTAGCTCACAACATTATTCGTCCAAAGTGTCCGTAAAATTGAATTTTCCAACCAGATTCCAGAGCATTGCAGTGGCTACAGCACGCCAATAGTATCTTGACTCCTTATTCATGCACGAAAGTTAGCCCACCGCGATATAAGTCTGAAATGTCAATAAAATTAAATATTCCAGGAATATTCTATAGCTTCCTCCTTATCTATGCAAGAAAATAAACTCACCGCGATATTCGTCGTAAATGTCAATGAAATTACATTTTGCAGCCAAATTCTACAGCATTGCAATGGATATAGCACGCCAAAAGTATCTTTCCTCCTTACCTATGCAAGGAAGTGCGGTCACCACGATATTAGTCAAGACTGTCAATATAATTGAACTTTCCAGCCAGATTCTATAGCATTGCAAAGGCTATAGAACGCTAATAGGGTCATTCCTCAATATTTATGCTATAAAGATAGCTCACCACGATATTAGACGAAAATGTCAATGGAATTGGATTTTCCAGGAAGATTCTATAGCATAGGAATGCCTATAGCACGCCAAGAGAAACTTTCCTCCTTATATATGCAACAAAGATAACTCACCACGATATTAGCCGTAAATGTCAATAAAATTGAATTTTCCAGCCAGATTCTGAAGCATTGCGGTGGCTATAGCACGCCAAAAGGGTCTTTCCTCTTTACCTATGTACGGAAGCTAGCTCACAACGATATTAGTCGAAAATGTCAGTAAAATTGAATTTGCCGTCAAGATTCTGTAGCTCTGCAATGCCTATAGCACGCCAAGAGAAACTTTCCTCCTTATATATCCAACAAAGATAACTCACCACGATATTAGCCGTAAATGTCAATAAAATTGTATTTTCCAGCCAGATTCTACAGCATTGCGCTGGCTATAGCATGCCAAAAGGATCTTTCCTCCTTACCTATACAAGGAAGTTAGCTCACCACGATATTAGTCGAAAATGTCAATAAAATAAGACTTTCCAGCCAGATTCTGGAGCATTGCAACTGCAATAGCACGCCAATAGAATCTTTCCTCCTCGTTTATGCAAGAAAGGTAGCTGACTACAATATCAGTCGAAAATGTCCGTAAAATTGTATTTTCCAACCAGATTCCAGAGCATTCGAGTGGCTATAGCGCGCCAATAAAATATTTCCGCCTTATTCATGCACGAAAGTTAGCTCACCGCGATGTTAGTCGTAAATGTCAATGAAATTGAATTTTCCAGCCAAATTCAGCAGCATTGCTGTGGATATAGCACGCCAAAAGTATTTTTCCTCCTTACCTCTGCATGGAAGTTAGGTCACCACGGTATTAGGCGAAAATGTCAATAAAATTGAATTTTCCTGCAAGATTCTATAGCATTCCATTGGCTATACCACGCCAATAGAATCTTTCTTCCTTATTTATGCCAGAAAGTTAGATCTCCAGTATAGTAGACGAAAATGATAACAAAGTTGTATTTTCAGCCTCATTCCATATCAATCCAATTTCTAAAGCACCCAAAAAGGATCTTTCCTGCTTACCTATGCAAGGATGGTAGCTCACCAGGATATTTGTCGATAACGTCAATAAAATTGAATTTCCCTTCCAGATTCTATAGCTTTGCACTGCCTAGGGCAGCCAACGGAATGTTTCCGCCTTATTTATGCAAAAAGGTAGCTCACCAAAATATTAGTCGAAAATGTCAATAAAATTGAGTTTTTCAGCCAAACACGATAGCATTGAAACAGCTACAGCTCGGCAATAGAACCTTTCTTCCTTGTTTATGCAAGAAATTTAGCTCACCACAATATTACTCGAAAATGTCAACGAAATTGAACCTTCCAGCTAGACTCGATAGCATTGTGACGGCTGTAGTACGCCAATTGTAACTTTCTTCATTATTCATGCAATGAAATTAGCTTACCACGATATTAGTCAAAACTGTCAATATAATTAAACTTTCCAGCCAGATGCTATAGCATTGCAAAGGTTATAGAACGCCAATAGGGTCATTCCCCTATATTTATGCAATAAAGTTATCTCACAACGATATTAGTCGAAAATGTCAGTGAAATTGAATTTGCCGGCAGGATTCTGTAACATTGCAATGCCTATA
>NW_016922420.1:0-630 GCF_001483705.2 Eufriesea mexicana | reverse complement strand
TGGCTGTACTTGACATTGGATTGAGGGCGTTAGGATATCTAATCACCAAGCTATGACAGCTTATAGATTTTGAATAGACGAATGCTCTTTAGGATATCTAATCACCAAGCTATGACAGCTTATAGATTTTGAATAGACGAATGCTCTTGCAAGTAGATGGCTGTACTTGCCATTGTATGGAAGGCGTAAGGCGATGTATTCACCATGCTATAACAGGTTCGTGATTTTGAATAGACCTACTCTCTGGCAAGTAGATGGCTGTACTTGCAATTGGATTGAAGGCGTTAGGCGATCTATTCACCATGCTATAACAGGTTATTGATTTCGAATAGACCAATTCCCTGTGATGTAGATGGCTGTACTTGCCATTGGATTGAATGCGTTCGGCGATCTATTCGCCAAGCTATAACAGGTTATAGATTTTGAATACACCTATTCTCGGGCAAGTAGATGGCTGTTCTTGCCATTGGTTGCAGACGTTAGGCGACCTATTAACCAAGATATAACAGATTATAGATTTTGAGTTGACTTATTCTCTGGCAAGTAGATGGCTGCACTTGTCATTGGATTGAAGGCGTTATTCGTTCTACTCACAAAGCTACAGCAGGTTATAGACTTTGAATAGACCTA
>NW_016922419.1:0-555 GCF_001483705.2 Eufriesea mexicana | reverse complement strand
TATTCAAAATCTATAACCTGTTATAGCTTTGTGAATAGATCGCCTAACGCCTTCTATCCAAAAGCAAGTACAGCCATCTACTTGCCAGAGGATAGGTCTATTCAATATCTATAGTCTGTTACAGCTTGGCGAATAGGTTGCCTAACGCCTTCAACCAATGGCAAGTACAGCCATCAACATGACAGAGAATAGGTCTATTCAAAATCTATAATCTGTTATAGCATGGTGAATAGATCGCACGACGCCTTCAATACAATGACAAGTACAGCCTTCTACTTGCCAGAGAAAAGGTCTATTCAAAATCAATAATCTGTTATAGCATGGTGAATAGGTCGCCTCAATCCAATGGCAAGTACAGCCATCTACATGCCAGAGAATAGGTCTATTCAAAGTCTATAACCTGCTATAGCTTGGTGAATAGAAAGAATAACGCCTTCAATCCAATGGCAAGCACAGCCATCTTCTTGCCAGAGAATAGGTCTATTCAAGATATATAATCTGTTATAGCTTGGTGAATACATCACCTAACGCCTTCAATCGAATGGCAAGCACAGC
>NW_016922418.1:0-649 GCF_001483705.2 Eufriesea mexicana | reverse complement strand
GCAGCTAAACGTAACCTAATCCAACGAAACGCCCGCGACCACTATTGCTGGCCTCCACAGAGATAAGCCGCATGTTCAAGGGCGCAGTAGTTCGTAGAAATCCGACGCATTGCAGTGAATATCACAAAAGACGAAGATATTCAAACCTAACCTGACCTAACATAACCAAACCTCAAACGAGGCATAACTCAAAGTATCGTTCCGCGATCATTGCTGCTGCCTTCCCCAGAGACAAGCAGAATATAGTAAAGCCCAGTATATCACAGGAATCCACCAGATAACAGTGTACAGCAGGAAAGTCAGATCTATCCGTATCGAACTTAACCCAACTTAACCAAACCAAACGTAACCTTACTCAAACTAACGTGACATGACCACTAATTCTCGCCTCCCCAGGGTCGAGCAGAGTATAGTAGAGCAATGTAGAGGGCAGAAATGCACCGAGTCGCAGTGTATAGCACAAAAGTCAAAGAAATCCTGACCAAACCTTCCGAACGTATCCTGACGACACGAAACACAACGCTACCTAACGTGCCGAGGCCACAATTGTTGGTCACCTAAGGGACAAGCAGAAAATACTGGAGCGCGGTAGAGCGCACAAATCCACCGCATGGTAGTCTATAGCACAAAAGTCAATCATACCCTGACA
>NW_016922417.1:0-877 GCF_001483705.2 Eufriesea mexicana | reverse complement strand
GTAGAGCGCAGAAATCCGCCGAATAGCAGTGCATAGCACAAAAGTCATAGCCAACCTGACCAAGCTCAACATAACCAATCTATCCAAGCGTAACCTAACTCGCACCAACGTGCTACAACCGCTATCTCTGGCCTTACCGGAGACAAGCAAATGCCATGAGAGCAATGCAGAGCGCAGATATCGACCGAATAGCAGTGTATAGCACAAAAGTCAAAGCTCTCCTAATCAAACCTAGCTTTACCTAGTCAAGATAAGCGTAACCGAGCTCAACCTAGAGTGCCGAGAACGCTATTGCTGGTCTCGTCGGTGTCGGGCAGAGTGTATTGGTGCAATGTAAAGTGCAGCAATCCACCGAATAGGAGAGTACAGAACAAAAGTTAAAGCCATACGTTTCTAGCCTAACAAATCGTGACATAACCGAATGCAACTTAACTCAAATAATTGTGCCGCGAACACTACTGCTGGCCTCCAAGATTCGAACACAGTATAGTAGAGCACAGTAGAGCGCAGAGGTCCACGGGACGTCTGAATGGAGCACAAAGCTCGAAGGTATCCTAACCTAACCCATCCCAAACTACTCCAACCGAAAGTAATCTGACTGAGCCTAACGACCCACGAACAGTATTGCTGGCCTCCCCAGAGTCGAGCAGAGTATAGTAGAGCAGAGTAGAGTACAGAAGTATGAAGTACACCGGATAACAGTCTATGCCAATAAAGTCATATCTTTCCAAGCCTAACGCAAACAAACGTAACATAACAAAACGTAACGTAACACATACTGACGTTTCAAGACAACAACTGATGGCCATCCCACAGACAAGCCGAGCGTATTACAGCACAGTAGAGCGAATAAACCCGTCGAAAATCTGTGTACAGC
>NW_016922416.1:0-456 GCF_001483705.2 Eufriesea mexicana | reverse complement strand
GAAACTTGCTGGAAAATACAATTTTATTGACATTATCGACTAGTATCGTGGTGAGCCAACTTCCTTGCATAAATATGGAGGAAAGATTCTATTGGCGTGCTATTGCCATTGCACTGATATAGAATCTGGTTGTAAAGATCAATTTTATTGACATTTTCGAATAGTACGGTGGTCAGCTCTCTTTCTTGTATAAACAAAGCGGAAAGATACTGTTGGCATGGTATAGGCATTGCAATGCTATAGAACCATGCTGGAAAATTCAATTTTATCGTCATTTTATACTAATATCGTGGTGAGCTAACCTCCTTCCCTAAGTAAGGAGGAAAGATCCTTTTGGAGCGCTATAGCCATTGCAATGCCAAAGAATCTGGTGGGAAAAATCAATTTTGTTGTCACTTTCGACTAATATGGTGGTGAGCCAACTATCTTCCATAAATCAGGAGGAAAGATTCTGTT
>NW_016922415.1:0-684 GCF_001483705.2 Eufriesea mexicana | reverse complement strand
CCATACATACATCCATATATACATCCATAGATTCATACATGCGTACATCCGTCCATGCATGCCTCAATCCATCCATACATCCATCCATCCATGCAACCACTCACCCATACATCCATCCATCCACTCATCCATCTTTCCATAAATCCATCCATCCATACATCCGCCCATCCATACCTCCATCGAAACATACATCCATTCATCCGTACTAGCCCCCATCCATACAGGCCGCCGTACATACATCCATGCATCCATACATCCATACATCCATAAATCCTCCCATTCGTACTTCGATCTTCCGATACACCCATTCATTCATACATGCAAACATATATGGATCCACACATCCATACGTACGAACAGCCGCCCATCCATACATCCATCCACTCATACATTAATCCATCCATACATCCTTCGAACCATACGTCCAACAATCCATACTAGCACCCATCCATACATCCATCGATCCATACACGTATCCATCCATACATCCGTACATCCATCCATAAATCCATTCATCCACCCATCAATAAATACATCCAACCATAGATGCATTCATGCCTAAATTCATACATGCATATATCCGTCCATCCGCACATCCATCCACCCATACATCCATCCAACAATCCTTCCATCCATCCATACATCCATACATATATACATCCATACATCCACACATCCGCACAT
>NW_016922414.1:0-514 GCF_001483705.2 Eufriesea mexicana | reverse complement strand
TAGCTTGGCGAATAGATCGCCAACCGCCTTCAATCCAATGAAAAGTACAGACATCTACTTGCCGGAAAATATGTCTATTCAAATTCTATAACATGTTATAGCTTGGGGAATAGATCGCCCAGCGCCTTCAATCCAATGGCATGTGCAGGCATCTACTTGCCAGAGAATAGGTCTATTCAAAATCTATAATCCGTTATAGCTTGGTGAATACAACGCCTAACGCCTTCAATTCAACGGCAAGTACAGTCATCTACTTGCCAGAAAATAGGTCTATTCAAAATCTACAACCTGCTATAGCTTGGTGAATAGGTCGCCTAACGTCTTCAACCAATGGCATCATTTACTTGCCAGAGAATTGGTCTATTCAAAATCTATAACCTGTTATACCTTGGTGAATAGACCGCATAACGCCTTCAATCCAATGGCACGTAATGCCATCTTCTTGCCGGACAATAGGTCTGTTCAAAATATATAACCTGTTATAGCTTGGTGAATAGATCGCCTAACGCCTTCA
>NW_016922413.1:0-37534 GCF_001483705.2 Eufriesea mexicana | reverse complement strand
ATAATTATTATTTAACTATTATTTATTACATTAATTTAATAATTGCAATAATTAATTTATCCTCAAACCACCCCCCTCCCCGCAGAAAACCCAAAGAAACTTAGCGATATTATTCCACCAATTATTATTTAAACTTATTATTCATTTATTATTTATTAGATTAATTTAATAATTCAAATAATTAATTTATCCTCAAACCACCCTCCAGAAATTCCAAAGAAACCTACCAATATTACTCCACCAATTATTATTTATAATTATTATTCAATTATTATTCATTAGATTATTTAATTTAATCTTCAAGCAACTCTCCAGAAAACCCACAAAAATCTATCAATAGTATTCCACAAATTATTATTTATTAAATTCATTTAGCAATTCGACCAATTTCATTTTACGACTTACTTCATGTTAATTACTTAATATAATAAATAAATTATCCTGAAATTATTCTCCAAGAAATCCAAAGAAATCTATCCATTGCTCCATAAATTAATATTTATTAAATTCATTTAACAATTCGAATAATTTTTCCTTTTTGTGATTCATTTCATGTCAACTCTCTTAAGTGTTTTTACACTTCCCATACTTACATCCGTTTGTTGTTATGGATGGATTCTTATTATAACGTTTCTCATTTTACATGCCTTTTACCATCATTTAAGACTTCAAAACGGAGCTTCGAAAAATTAATTTATTCTCAAAACACCCCCTTAAAAGATCCAAAAGAACTCGCTAATATTACTACACTGATATATACACAAGAATCTGTCGTGATCGAAAACTTTTGATTTTCCATTTCCAAAATGGAAGAAAATCGTACTGCTTTTCTTTCTATCATATGTCACGGGATGAAAGTTGGCAGCTTGTGCAAGAGATTGCGCAAAAGATGGGTTTCTAATACCCGACGCTGGCGAGTTTATTCTATTCGCATACGTACGAGCTTGGTGAAAAAGCCTGTAAAACATTATTGCTAGGCAGCCAGCGTTCTTGGGAAATCGATCCTCGGAATGGAGGACTTGCATGTCAATTATTGCATGTCAATTACGAGAGCATGGCTGACGACCATTGGTGTAACTAGCTGTGCTTCTGTAATAGCGTTTCCAATCGTGGTGGATGGACTATAGTAATTGTAAGTCGAATGTAGGTGTGGAGTCATTTATTTGTATTCAGTATTTGGTGACTTTGGTGGATTTCGAGTTGAAGTGTTGTGGATTGCATGGATTCACGTTTTATTAACATTGGAACTATATTGAGGGACAAGATTGTTATTTTGTTGAACGTTTTATGATATTTTCTTCTATTTTTTGATTCTTGATTCCAACTTCAAATCGGTGTATATTGTCAGAAAGAGAAAATAATTAGGACTGTAAATTAAATTTGGTTTCGTAAAGAAAGGTTAGTACTTAGGTAGTATATGATACAGTTGGAATATATATTGGAAAAAATTACTATCTTTGGAATATTTTTATTAAATATAGCAGAAACCGATTGCTTTTATTTATTTATTTCTTGAACCTTAATATTTTTGAAATATTTTCTTAAATATAGCAAAAATCGATCGTTTTTATTTATTTATTTCTTGAACCTTAATATTTTTGAAATATTTTCTTAAATATAGCAAAGATCGATCGCTTTTATTTATTTATTTCTTGAACCTTAATATTTTTGAAATATTTTCTTAAATATAGGAAAAATTGATCGTTTTTATTTATTTATTCCTTAAACCTAACTATCTTTGGAATATTTTAATTAAATATTGTAAAAATCGATTGCTTTTATTTATTTATTGCTTAAACCTAATTATCTTTGGAATATTTTTATTAAATATAGCAAAAATCGATCGCTTTTATTTATTTATTCTTTAAACCTAATTATTTTTGGAATATTTTCATTAAATATAGAAGAAATCAATTGCTTTTATTTATATATTTTTTGAACCTTACTATTTTTGAAATATTTTCATAAATATAGCAAAAATCGTTAGTTTTTACTTATTTATAATTTCAACCTATTGGAATATTTGGAATATTAACATAAATATAGCAAACATCAATCATTTTTATCTGTTTACTTCCTAACCCAATGTGATAACTAAATTTTGCTCTCAGATTCAGATTCAACGCATGAAAATTTGTAAGAAATATTTTCATTCCAAGAAAATAAAATCACGTTGAATTGTTATTTTATTGTACTCATTTTTCACAATAATAATCTAACACAATTCCTTTTATACGTAAAATCAAGAAAAAGAATTGAGATACATTTAACATAATATTTATTAATTTATAAGATCCAGATTGAAGTTATAAGCTGTGGTAATTGTAACATCTTTCGAATTTTTGAATTTTGAATTTTAATTTCTTAAAATAAATAAATCTTCCCTTATTTAATTTGAAAAAATTTACATCGAAAATATACTGAACACAGTATGATTTTATACTAAATTTTTATTTATAGTTATTTACATACACTATATTGCAATTTCTCCAAGGCTTTGACATTCATTTAAGATACCTAAGGAATTTATTGTATATTCTTTTTCAACATTACAAATCATTATTTTCAATATAAATATTCTATTTCTATATTAATTAATAATACTGAAATTTTTATTCAACAAATTATTACTTAATGAATTTTTCATACAAATTTTTATTTTTCACAAATACGTCCTATTTTTTCACTAGCCAATAATACTAAATTTTTTTTCCAAAACTGTGAATCTTTATTTTCGATATAAACATAATATTTTTAATTAACTATCAATATAAATTTTCCGTTCAACCCTTTAAATGGTCATATTTCATACAAATATCCTATTTTAAAATTAATAAATAATACCAAAATTTTTCTTCCAACGTCATTAGTTATTACATTCTAAATAAAATATTCCAACAATTTTTACAACTATATTCTTCCAATAATTCACCAGACAAATTATAATAGTATCAAAAATAGTACTTTTAATACCACTTTACATTTACCATAAATATTATCTAATTCTTCAAATTTACATCTCGATTTTTGTTTTCTGATTTTATTTTTGTATACCACCTAAGTCTCTTTAAACAATACTAATCGTTCCAAACAAATTACATCATCGCCAAATTTTACCAAACACAAAGAGTGCCTGTATCGAAGAAAACATTTGACATCTGTGTTATACGTAGTCCACGAGGCAAGAATTTTAATGAAACAATTAATTGAAATTCCACATCGTGAAGCGTTCCTATAATGATATAATACAAATGCTAATTAACGCTCAGAGAGATCGAATATTGAATATTTATCAAGCGACGAGGGTAAGGCAATCACTGTAGACACATCAACTCGCGATCTCCTCGTGTACAGTGCAACAGGCGGAATGAATTTATCAAAATTACGACTGCATAATGATCTGAAAGTATCTTGTATATTCGCTGATTGTATAAAAGAAGTTACGCATGACTGGGCCAACTCTTTACATTGTCGCACGTGTCATGCAAATGTCACATAAATTCCTTTCACCTTTTTCCCGTCGTTTCACCAGGCATTCCGATTTTTCACGTCGGATATCTTTATATTGAGGAACAAATATTTCCTCCTGATAAAATTACGCAAGGAATGATTGAGAATCGGGTTTACGATGCGATGCTGTGGTATCGTGATTAAAGGTATTCTGGTATTCTAATTAAAATTGGAATTACTCATTTTTAATTCCCAGTTAGATAGATTGGTGTTTTATTGGCTATATTGGATAAAATTGGAATAAAATATTTCCATTTGATAAAATAGTGAGAAGAATTATTGGGAATAGTGTGTATAACACTGTGGTATAATATTGTAATTAAGACTATTCTAATATTGCAATTATTTGTTAGTAATAAATGATAATGAAATTCATATTAATTTCAATTGGTAAGTATTAATAATATTAACATTAATAAAATAGCAAGTAATAGTATTATCGATATTAATAATGATTAATAATGTTATTGATATTAATATTAATAATAATTTATAATATTAATGTTTTATATGTATTTAAATATATTGGAATTATATGATATATTATATGTTATATTGGAAATCGTTATATTAAATAATAAATATTTTTCTTTGACGAGATCTGTTAAATAAATTTTATTACATATGTTAATCACTTTAAATCTATTTTTAATTATTTCTGAATGCTGCATTTTTCTTACTGCTTAATAACAAACTTATTGTAATATTTAAATTAAATTTAGATTATTCATAAGAAGATAAAGATCAATGACTCGAAAATCATAAAGGGACCTATTTAGTGGAAGTATAGTAACAAAAATTATTATGTTATAAGATATAACTTATAAAGGGAATAGCTCCAAATATTATTTATTAAAATAATATTATTGTGACATAACGATGTCAACAGAATATTTATGTAAATTATTGATTAAATTCTCCATAGAGAAAGGTTAATGACTCCAAAATCACAAAGAGACCTATTTAGTGGAGGTAAAGAAACAAAAATTATTATGTTAGCTTATAAAGGTAATATCACCAAATATTATTTATTAAAATAATATTATTGTGACATAACGATGTCAACAGAATATTTATGTAAATTATTGATTAAATTCTTCATAGGGAAAGGTTATTGACTTCAAAATCACAATGGCACCAATTTCATGAAAGGTTTGAAAAATAAATCCTATTTCATTTAATCCTCGAATTCTACTTCTTTACACCTTATCCATTTAATTCGACAACTGGATATGTTATTAATCCAATACACCACATTGCGATTCTACTTTATTAATTCACGAGAAATGTTCTTCCTTTAGGCAATGGCAAGTAGTAGGATGCATAGTGGAATGATGTGGTATGGAAGACAGTTGAAAATGATCATTGCCATTCGTGTGCGGATTAACATTCATCATATCTCGCACGAGAAGTGATTTGTAATGCCGAAGATGCATAATTGAATATAAATAATTATTTCTTCAAAATCATTAGTCATCTCGTGTGACACTATTTTGACATCAACGAGATTTGTTCATTAAGAAAGGCTAATCTAATTTCGTAATTAATACCGTCGTTTATCATCTACACGATGTTTCCTAATCTGCAGGCAGCGAATTTTAATGAAAATGGTAACAGAATTTTAATACCATTCTAAAGAAAATGGTAACAGAATTTTGACATCATTTTAATGAAAATGGTAACAGAATTTCAACGCCATTTTAATGAAAATGGTAACAGAATTTTAATACCATTCTAAAGAAAATGGTAACAGAATTTTGACATTATCATCTACACGATGTTTCCTAATCTGCAGGCAGCGAATTTTAATGAAAATGGTAACAGAATTTCAACACCATTTTAATGAAAATGGTAACAGAATTTCAACGCCATTTTAATGGAAATGGTAACAGAATTTTAATACCATTGTAAAGAAAATGGTAACAGAATTTCAACGCCATTTTAATGAAAATGGTAACAGAATTTCAACGCCATTTTAATGAAAATGGTAACAGAATTTTAACACTATTCTAAAGAAAATGGTACTAGAACTTTGACATCATTTTAATGAAAATGGTAACAGAATTTTAACACCATTCTAAAGAAAATGGTACTAGAATTTTGACATCATTTTAATGAAAATGGTAACAGAATTTCAACGCCATTTGAATTAAAATGGTACTGAAATTTTATCAACAACTTTTACAAATTTTAACATTTTCATTTGAATGCAAATTGTAACAGAATTTTAACACTATTTTAATGAAAATAGTAACGAAATTTTTAATTAATTGTACTTTTATTGTATCATTAAGTACTTGTGTTTCTTTGATTATTTCTTTCGAATGTAATACATGTGTTGCATAATTTTTAGGATTTCTCAGGTTTGAAAATATAATATAGAAATTACATTTAAGAAATTCAATTTAAATTATTACAGTCACTTATGATCTAACAATGATGGTAATAATTTAGATGAGGGTTAATTAAATTCTTGATGAAAATTGTTTCACCACAAATATAACAGAAATTTGATATAAGTATTTTTATAATTAAAATTGAGATTTTTTGTTACATGTTAATAAATAATATTAATTGTAAACAAAATTTTTAATGAGAGATATATGTCTAAAGATTTCATTCTCATTGAGCATTAAATTGCATTTAGAACTAAAATATATTTATGAATATTATATTAGTACATTTATACACATCATTGATTTATTAAGAATATAAGAAGCTATTATTTTTTGGTCTTGTGTATTAACTTTTAAATCTAAACCTAATTCTTCTTTTATTACTTTCTTATTAATTTTCAGTCATTTATTAGTTATTTTATTACTTAATAACTGTAAAAATATTAGAGAAAATGGTAGGGAAATACCTATTATTTAGTAGCAATTTATCTAGAATAATATAATAATATAGAATAATTATTTGTTAATAGTTTCATGTTCAAGGATTACAAATATATTAAAATAAATAACTATAGATTAATCTTGAGCTAAAAATCTCGAAATTACAATTTTAATATAACTTCACAAATTGTCAAACTGGAAGTTCATAGTGTCATCTAAATCTTATTAAAATTAAAATTAAAATCTTTCCATTGAATAACAATTTTCACGAGATTTATTCAACAAAGAAGGAAATAACAGCAAACTTTAAAAACAATTCCATGAAAATATTTTTCCCAAAGACATTCTAATTTTTCCACTTAAATTTTCTTGACCATTTTTATTATTCCTTTACGATTCAGCTGTTTCGATTTTCTAAATCCATTCCTTGCTATTTCCTTTGAAACTTCTTTATAGCCGATATACTGACCAATAAACATTTGTCGAACAATGGACGATTCTTAAACTCCTCTAAAATATTTTTACCTCACAGTAAGATCTCTAACATTTATATTATTACTTCGTTAAAAAATTTCCACGAATAATATACTCAGCAAATTTGAATAACAATTACTTCATCAATTAAGTCACCAATGCAATAGAATAAAAAACTACTTTCATCCATATTGAAAGATATTTCAATGGTGCCTCAACGGTTCATATCAGCTTCTTGCAAAACATAATATCACGTGACGTAAATTCCAATTTTCTCAATCATGTGTATAAAAATTTAACTCTAAAGTCATAATAAACGAAATGAAATTAATTAAATTAAATAATGATATACAATAATAATGAATAAATAATATCATATTAATTGTAAATAATATATGACAGTAATAAATAGAATAAATTGAACACTATCAATTTCTCAACTCTTCATGAGTAGCCTAAATCATTGAAAACACAAATGATAGATATTTTATTCTTACACCTGCTTGATGAGAATTTTTATTTTTATTATTAAAAATGTTCCAAGATTTGAAATAACAAATAATCGTATAATATAATATAGATTCTGGTACATATTCTAGAATATCCTCAAATTTTTTGAAAGATCAGAACAGTGAAAGAAATTAGTTTCAAAAATGAGTGATATAGCTCACCTCTTAGGTCATCTCACAAGTAGCTTTTATAAATGTTAAATTTAAAATAATGGTATTCTGTTATGATAGAATTTTTGCAAAAGAAAAAAGAAGATAAAAGAATTAATAAAAAGATAATTGTAAATGATTAACCCCTTGTGCTATAATGACGAATCATGAGTTCTGTATGCTAAGCTCTAGAAAAATGAGTAATATTTACTCACAAAAATAAAATTACATTTAACACTCTCAAATATAAATTATTCTTAAACACTACTATAATTTTATTATAAACAAAATAAATACATAATGGTTACTTAAAATTAAACCTTTTTAAATACACAATCCGATATAATTAAATCATAATCACAAGGATTTAAAGAAAATATATTATATATTAATTATTATCGACAAATACAGTTATCTATTTTCACCTAACTGTATTATACTCACGGAATGATTTAATACATAATTTTTATTATACCCATTGATTTTACAATAATGGAAAATTTCTCTAACAACGTAGTAAAAATTCAAAAAATATTACTTTGAGTTTGTAATTGTATAAAAATTAAATTTTTAATATTTCCAAGCACAAAATTTTTTATTCCTGAATAAAACATAGAATTTATTATCAAACCATTTTCATAATAAACCAACACGTATCATACCTACTGTAATGAAAGATTTCCAGCAAATGGTCGACATTGAAATTAGAACGATCAGTCTGTATCTAAATAAAATATATCTAAACGTACCTAAATGAAAAATATAATAAAATTTAAACTACTACGATGAAAATGAACAGGTACATACAATTATCATATCGATGAAAGCTAACTTCCAATAACTTGCAAAACGAGAACTCTGAATCCAGTCGTTTTAACTGGTTTGATAATTCTGTATAGTATTAGATAAAACGTAGCACTCGTATCTATTACGACAATACACATTTTATACCTTTAAGTAGCTATAGATTCGATAGTAACAAGAGATCGATTGCTCACGAGGCTCTATCTTTCTAGAAGTCTGTCAGCTTACGTGTGATGAGATAATAAAGTCGTTGATAAGGATCGTTTATGGTTATTTACATGCATTTACAGTCGAAACTACTCGAATGTTTGCATTCGTTACGTTCAATGAGTGAAATATTTATATTCAACCAAAGTGTTTCAAATGTTATGGTGGATATACCAAGGAGGAAGTCTCGAGATCGTATCAGCAAAATTGGAAAACAATTCGGCGATATATATGTACTGTATTTACAGTATGTTTATTACAAATATGAATTATAAGGATGTTAGGTATATTCAGTGTTTTGAGAATGTCATAGTTGTAAAATCTGTATTGAGATTGAAATTTTATATTTTCTGGTTGGTAGTGGTTTCGAATATTGCATTATGGTTAGTTACTATGGTATCAGCAAAATTGGAAAACAATTCGACGATATATATATATATATACTGTTTTTACAGTATGTAAAATAAATCTATATTGAGATTGAAATTTTATATTTTCTGGTTGATAGTAATTTCGAATATTACATTATGGTTAATTACTATGGTATCAACAAAATTAGAAAACAATTAAATGATATACACATACTGTATTTACAAATATGAATTATGGGGATGTTAGGTATATTTAGTGTTTTGAAAACGTCATAGTTGTAAAATCTGTATTGAGATTGAAATTTTATATTTTCTGGTTGATAGTGGTTTCGAATATTGCATTATGGTTAGTTACTATGGTATCAGCAAAATTGGAAAACAATTCGACGATATATATATATATATACTGTTTTTACAGTATGTAAAATAAATCTATATTGAGATTGAAATTTTATATTTTCTGGTTGATAGTAGTTTCGAATATTACATTATGGTTAATTACTATGGTATCAACAAAATTGGAAAACAATTAAATGATAGATACATACTGTATTTACAAATATGAATTATGGGGATGTTAGATATATTTAGTGTTTTGAGAATGTCATAGTTGTAAAATCTGTATTGAGATTGAAATTTTATATTTTCTGGTTGGTAGTGGTTTCGAATATTGCATTATGGTTAGTTACTATGCTATCAGCAAAATTGGAAAACAATTCGACGATATATATATATACTGTTTTTACAGTATGTAAAATAAATCTATATTGAGATTGAAATTTAATATTTTCTGGTTGATAGTAGTTTCGAATATTGCATTATGGTTAATTACTATGGTATCAACAAAATTGGAAAACAATTAAATGATATATACATACTGTATTTACAAATATGAATTATGGGGATGTTAGGTATATTTAGTGTTTTGAAAACGTCATAGTTGTAAAATCTGTATTGAGATTGAAATTTTATATTTTCTGGTTGATAGTGGTTTCGAATATTGCATTATGATTAATTACTGTGGTATCAGCAAAATTGGAAAATAATTAGATGATATATATATATATATACTGTATTTGCAGTATGTTTATTACAAATATGAATTATGGGGATGTTAGGTATATTCAGTGTTTTGAGAATATCATAGTTGTTAAATCTGCATTGAGATTGAAATTTTATATTTTCTGGTTAATAGTGGTTTTGAATATTACATTATGGATGATTATTATGGTTTAGAGAATTATTATTATGCTACTATATATCATTTTGTAATTTTTGCACGCACTTATAGTGCTTGTTTGTGGTAAATACAAATACTATAGACGCAACAGAAATATTTCCTAATTTTATTAATACAATTTTGGAACTTCCCTTTTGCTGTAAGTATCATATTCTTTCAATTCCAATTTAATTCATAGATTTTGTTTGTCAACAATAACAAATTTGAGAGTACATCCGTAATAAATGATTCCAAGTGTTTGATACATAGTATATTCAATAATTACGTTATCTATTGTAAAAAGCAATATTTAGATTAATACAATAAAAATAATTAATCTCACTTCCCGAATTTTTTCAAATTTTAGCTGTTTATTTATATCTACGTAATTTCATATTTTCCAAATAAGTATTGCATTCACTCAATATTATTTCACGTAAGCTTTTCTATATATATCTAAATATATCACATTAATATTTTGGTGATCTGTAGGAAGCTCATTCCCCACACAACGACATCAAATAAATACTCGCTTTACACCAAATTATACAAATCTTTCTGCATATATATACATCACACCATTCCAAGCACTCCCAAACGAGTCAAAACAAGCTGCCCCAATCACTCTGCCATTTCACTTACCGAAAACACGCACCCACTCGTGCCAAACCTATCATCTGCCTTCAGCCCAGTTTCCAATTATCATTTAAAGACCACCTACATCCAGACGCGCGATGAAACTCATTCACTCACTTCGTCCACCCATCGTCAAGCAATCCTCATCACCGACCAGTCGAAGATAGCCGAAATGCCGGTGACGAGAATGGAAACGCAGCGACCACCTCGGAGTACCAACCTTGAAACGGGTATCCACCGAAGATGGGCCTCATGCCGCTGGTAACGTCCATCTTCCCTGCGCAGCCCTCGTTGTGCAGCTCCGGCACGAGGTACTTCCGTCACCCACTAGTTCCCGGTCTCACAGGGGACAAACACAACTATCCGTTTTCACTAAGCGCGAAACTGTGCGGCTACCAGACAGGCAGGAGCACGAGGCCGGCACGGTTGGCCCGAGGCAAAACGACTGCTTGGACGAAACGGCGGAGGTGGAGAACGAGAAGGACAGACGGGGCACATCGGCCTCTCGCGATGGGGGCAGGGCACGCGCGCCAAGATGAAAGGGAACGAGCGACGCGGTGCTGTGCAGAGGCCGCGGTCGGGGAGAGAGAGGGGCGCGTGGGGAGAAAAAGAGAAAAAGGGGAGGGAAAAAAGGGTGGAAAGGAGGAAGGAAGAAAATGGGTGGAAAAACTGGCTCGGAAGGGAGTGATCGTCGCGGAGCAGGACGCCGGGGAAGAAAAGGAACAAGCAGGCAGCACGCGTGGCTTTCGTTGCGAGGGGTACCGCTGCAATAACGTGTCAGTTGGCCCACTGGTCCCCTCGTGTCCCTCCAACTAGCTGCGCGAGCAATGGGAGGCTCTCTCTTTCTCTTTCCGACTCGACTGCCCGGAAAAAGGGGGACTGTCGACTACGTTGGGACTAACGGGCGCTGCAGTGGGGCCCTAGCGGCCCGGTCACGCCCTGATGCTCCATTGGCGCGCCGCCGCTGTCCAGTGGGCGTGTCTGGGCAGGGGAACGCCCACCGTGCGGTGCTCAGACGTTCACTAGACGCTCCGCGTTCGCTGGCTTTTTCGTTTTTGACGTAGGACGGGGACCTGGCAACGTTTCCGTGGTACACCGTGCTCCGTTCGAGTTGCACTGGCAGCCTGAATGGAAATCGACTAAGGGGAGGCGTAAATAAGCAGTAGTTGGCGTTATGAAATACGTTCGCGATTTGGGCTTGCGTTGGTTCGAGTTGCATTTGAGGGTTGGCTTCCAGGCGATTGTTTGTGTGCGACGCCGTGTTTGGGGGGTTGAGGGGGTAACACAGGGAAATTTGGGGTGGGTTTTAACGAGGTTGTTTGGCATGATTGATTCGTCGGAATGGATTTCGTAGTTGCTGATATGCTAGACGAGTTGTCTGTTTTGTTCATAGTTTAGGTTGGACAGGGAAGTAATTCAAGTGCAGCTGACTATTGTTATTGTAGATATAGCTGTGGATATTTGTCGCAGTCTTTGGTTGGTATTAACAGTAAAAGTATCAGAAGAGTCAAAATGGTCCTCTATTTTCGAAGTCATTGGAAATATGTAGTTGATTTTGATAACGTTATTATTGTTTTTATTTATAATTATCTGTGCTTGTTTATTTCCACTGTAATACTTTCATTACTATTATTTACGCGTATTATAGTAATTATATTACAAATTGGTAGTTTTAGGGCTAATTTTGCCAATAAATAAAAATATAGCGCTATTCTTTAAATGTTTATTAATATTGTACATAAATTACTATTGTATATATACAAAGATTTCAATGTGCATGTTCGAGTAAAATTGATAAATGATATAATTGAATTATTCTCGATCAGAGGTTACGATCATGGTTACATCACGATGGTTCATGTTTTATCATAGTATTGGAGACTTAGTAGTAACTTATAAAATTTTTCAAATTCTGATGGAGACCTTTGCCTAAGATTAAACACAAAGGTCTAACTTCTATGCTCGAAATTTAACCAATTGTCTAATAAGAAAATATCTGTGATTAATCCCCTGCTTTTAAGGAATTAACCCAAATCCGACAGCAAGTGTTGCCTGGATTTTATTCAGTTTCCCCTATAATGCTGCATGATATTCTTAATTGAAATTTTTCATCGTTTCCTATCATTTTCTGCAATTTTTGGGCAATTTTCAAAGCTTCTTTTTACAATGAAACAAACTCTTTATTCTGATTTCCTCTCTACTCATTCATTTATAGAGATGAACATCAGAAAAATCGTGTCTTGATTTCCACCGATGAGAAAAATGGAAACCAAATATTGAAATATGAAAGTGTGTTAGAATTTTCCACTTAATACCAAACAGTTCCTATATGATTAGAGTAGTGTCACGTGAAATTGGGAACAAAGAAACAAAGAAATTGGAGATAGCCAACCCAAGTATGATCGCTCATGAAACCACTCGAAACCGAACACAGGAATATTCCAATTTTCGCAACAGCAGTTTGAAAAATTCATGAAAATATACGAAATACAAGTATTTACTATTTCACCACCATTTTCAAATACATATACACAAAAACTTAAGAGAAATACCACAGCCATTTCTCTCATATTATACTAAAACTGCACAATCATTGATCTTTTCGAAATTTACTATGACAAGAGAGCTTTGAAAATCGCAGTGCACATTGAAAATAAATAGATCTTCTCAGAAAATCCAATTTGTGTTTTGAAAATACAAACTGATGAAACTGATACTCATGAACTTATTAATTAGCAGATTAACAGTGTCACATCCTCAATAAGATATTAGGAGTTACGAGATTGACAAGTATAAACTTTCCAAACGTGATGACAGAGATGACAGCAAATTTTCAGAATAATTTCAAAAATTCTGCAGAGTTCTCAGGATATGAATATTTACGTAACTGTTGGAAGAAAGAGAACAACAACGCTATCCTCACGTACACAAGCGATGGCCCGTGAGAGGTCATTACATATTCGAGTTTTCAGTCGTGATATAACCACCGTCGGCATCTAAATATAGGTAGCCCTCCTATAACACGGTTTCACTATAACACGATTCATAAATTGCGGGAACCCTCCTACAACAAGGCATCCTATAACACGGTTTCTAACACAGCAAGAAAATTGCAAAAACCTTTGTACAACACTGTACTTCTACACGAGCAGTGACGACGAAGAAATTTCTTAAATTAAAGTTGCGTTAAATTAAAATAATATTTTTGTATTTTCTTTGTTTTATGTTGTACATACATTTATATTTTTAATAAAAATTAAGTCGTCTATGTAGACTTGAAAACAAAATTTGTTTTCAGTCAATTCTCGAAACGTGACCCCCTTTTTGTACTGCGTCTGGGTCTCATACAACACGGTTTCACACAACACGCCATTTTCTGGGAACCTATTTACCGTGTTATAGAAGGGTCACCTGTAATTACTTACCTAGAATTATACATCTTCCGTTACGTATATACATTGCATTTATTTATTTACTATCCCAATAATCCCACCAGTAACCAATGAACAAAAATACCAATTCTTCGTCACCAGTGGAACATCCTCATCCCAAACCCAACATCCCCAACTGATAGGATTTTATGTAGGTTTTACTTACAAACCACAACAGTTTTACTGGGTACCTATTGGGCTGGCAAGAAAGTACTTTCGGTTTTTTAGTGTGAAACAAAACTCAATTTTTTCTATACAGTAAATGAACTTTAATCGGTGAAATATCTTCCATTCTATTCGATGACCTTTTGCCATCTTTCTGGTAACTTCGTGTCAGAACGTTGTGGGTATCTTTCAGTGAAAAATCTTCAGAACGAAATTTTTTAAACTAATTCTGACACGTGCGTTCTGTTAAACAATCAACACCATAAACTTCTCGTATCTCTTTGCGAGCCTCAGCCGCATTCTTGCCTTTATGAAAATAAAAAAGTAAAATGTGTCGAAAATGCTTATTTCTGCACTCCGTGTTAAGACTGACCGTGAACTGACAGTTATAAACGAAATTGCACGGAATTTCACGAAATAGCAACCTAAAGGTATCGACTACCACATCTCAAAAGAAAAAAATTCTAACATTGACAAAAGAATAACTAAACAAGCATAACCTTATTTACTGATGCAAACCGAAATTACTTTCTTGCCAACCCAATATTTTACTTATATTGGTACACACGATGTTTCTCACGTTAGCTGTTATTCAGAACTAAATTCATAACCACTCACACATCACGTTCACGCTCATCCTCACACATACATACATACTCATACTTCCATACATGATTCGTCGATAACCCAGCATAGAACATTACCGACTTACATTTGAATAAATATTCGTGTTTCCTCACACCAACCACAGGAAAGAATAATTCCCAAATTTCCTCAAAAATCTTAAAGAATCTCGAAGAATTTTCAAGAATCCCTGTTTTCTCTTGCTGTGACTTGTCGTCATAGATCCACGAGAATGAAGTCATTTCATTATATATTGACGCTAATAACCTCGAAAGCTGAGTACTTACGATCAGTGCGAATTTCAATTTGGACCCCGTCGCGTTCGACACCGGAGTACGAAGTTCCCAAGCGAGAAAGTCATTCCGGTTGCTCGAAAACGGGGAATATTTACGGCCGCCACTGTCTGGGAGTAAAATCATAATGAACGCATGATGGACCGGTATAAATTTTTACGAAGGCCTTCCCAGCGAGAACGGCCACGGTGCCTGTAAATCTTTCCGCACGGTAGCGAAACGGACGGGCAGCGGGAGGTCCTGCGGAATGAGCGAACGCGCGTAATGTCCTCGTCTTTAAGGGCAACGCGGTTGTAGCCGAAGGACACCAGCCGAATGCTGCATGCCTGGAAATATCGTAGTCTTGCACCACGAGATTTATGACGTGCCGCGATGATTCGTCGTAATTAGTCTATGGAAATCGGTAATAATGGAGGTCGACTGAGGAAGAGAAGGGCTGCTGGGGGTGTTTTGGGATTTGGCTGACGATTGTCTTTGCAGTGACTTGTTCAGTGGTCTGGTTGAAGTTTGGAATCGAAGATGTATTCGGTCGTTGTATTTCTGTTGCTTTATTATGTTGGTGCGTTGTTTCGTGGAAGAGAAGGGTTGTTGGGGGTGCTTTGGGATTGGCTAATGATCATATTAACACTGGAACTACCGATCTTTAATGGGTACCTAACTATAACATGCACGGATTATAGTAATTTCAGAGGTACGATGAATATGAGTGAATATATAGATTACAGTTCTTCTAATTCCAATTTCCATTGGAATTAAAATTCCACACCAGGCGAGCACGCGGTCGTATGAGTTGTTAAACTGCTCCTTAACGTCCACGTCGATGTTAAAAAGATACGTGGGATGACATTATTCCAGGCCCACTTTGATTAGCATATATCGGTCATTAAAAATTGCCAGTGGATTTGAGCGCAATACAAAATTCGTATTATACGAACGCCTGTTGCATGAAAATTTTATTGTCATTCCATTATTGGATAAAGTGCGTATTAAAATTAAATCAGGGTCGATTAAATGATCTATAGAGGAGGAAACGAGAGAAGAAGAATTTTAGCCTCTTCAGGGACGAATTTTTTAAAGTGAGAAAAAATCTATTTAATTTTCTTTATGTCAATAGCAATTCGGTAAGTATTCGACGAGATTGGGGGATTCTATGGTAAATAGTTCTCCAACTGATCCTAATTTCCTTTTCACTTATAATAATCGTAATTTTTTAAAAACTAAACCTTTTGTTTATCACTGGAAGGAAGAAAGCACAAGGAAAATCGATATTTAACACTAGAACTGCCGATCTTTAATGGGTACCTAACTATAACGTGCACGGATTATAGTAATTTCAGAGGTACGATGAATATGAGTGAATATATCGATTACAGTTCTTAAAGCAGGTGTATGTGCTCGGTGATTGCAAAAAGGAAAATTCTGAGACCAGTCATTTTGACTGGGTTGGTAGTTCTAGTGTTAACTGTGACGTGTTTAGTGGTCCGTTTGTGGTTTGGAATCGAGGTTGTACTTGGTCGTTGTGTTTCTGTTTCTTTATTGTGTTGGTGTGTCGTGTCGTGGAGGAGAAGGGTTGGTAGGGGTGTTTTGGGATTTAACTGACGGTTGTCTTAGCTGCGAGGTGTTTAGTGGTCTGTTTGTAGTTTGGAATTGGGTTTAGCGATTAGGGTTATGTTCGATTCTTGTGCTTTCGTTATTTTATTATGACGATGCGTTGTGTTGAGGAAGGTAGACTGTTGAGGGTGCTTTGGGATTTTGCTGGCGATTGTCTTAGTTGTGCGGAGTTTAATTGTCTATTTGAAATTTGAAACTTGTGTTTTCGTTATTTCGTTATATTAGTGTACTGTATTGAGGAAGAGAGGGGTTGTTGGGGGTGTCAGTTAATTTGGTTGGAGATTGTCTTAGTTGTGAGGTGTTTAGTGGTTTGTTTGAAGCTTGGAATTGGGTTTAGCGATTGTTTGCTTGTGCTTCTATTATTTTATTGCATTGGTGTGTTGTCGCGTTGAATGGTGTTATTGAAATATATTGCTACTGTAAATATTGGGTTATATATATTGGGTAGATTGGAATCGATTAATAAATTGATTAATATAACATTTAAGTCACATGATATTATGGAGTATCAACAGAAAAATGTACAAAATTGACGAAATTAAATTCAATTAAAACCAAGACCTACAAGATTCTGAAAATTAAATCAAATTTAAACCAAAACCTAAAAGGTTCTTAAAATTAAATGAAATTGGAACAAAAAATCTACGAGACTTCCAGATTAAATTAAATTAAAATCAATATCTATATCACTCCCAAAATTAAATTAAATGAATTAAATGAAAACCGAAACATATAAAACTCTCAGATTAAATTAAATTTATACCAAAACCTACAAGACTCCCAAAATTAAATCAACTTAAAACCAAAACCTACAGTGTTAACAAGATTAAACAAAATTTATATAATTTAAATTTAAACTAGACTTGAAATCTCTTGAAGCTCGTAGGACGGTGTTTAATCTACTATTTTTATTTAAATTAATTAATGGCGTCATTAACTTTTCCACACTACCTTCCTTTATCCACTTTCATCAGATCACTGAGATTATTGCCATCATTCCTGCCTTGCAAATATAAATAATTCCAGATACGCCAATACCGACCCGAATTTGCGAACTTGCAGAATGGACCAGTTTCGAGCTAGATTTCTACACAGGATCGGTCAATTCCTTTCATAAACTGTTATCTAAATGAGCCGTTTATTTACAAAGTGGCGTAAGTCCATTTATGTTCAAATCGAGATATAGAAGGGTTTGCGTTGGATTAAATTTAAAAATATGGGCAACAGATAACGTAGTAGAATAATATTTTTGGGTCTCTAAGGGTGTCAAATTTATCATTTCATAGGAGTGGAGGCAATCCGAGGCAATGAATCTGCAGACAAAGCCTCTAAACAAGCACTTAATATACCTCCATCAGATACCATACTTATACCATACCGAGGCTGTCAGAAAGTATTAGCATCTCGAACCAAACAAACTTGGAACCTCGAATGGAACTCCAAGAAACCAAGTAAACTGAGTAATAGTTCATATGACTTCTTTTGAAATGGAATAGGAAGACCTACTAACAGAAGAGACCAAGTCGTACTAAATAGGATCCATATCGGACCTTCCAGAATTACACAGGAACATATTTTATCTTTCTGTAAGGAATACGAGGCTTCGCAAACTCAGGCTAAGGCGCCTAACTCGTTAAAAGAAATCTCCAGCAATACAGAAAACGCCAAAAACACAATCAGATTCATTCAATGCAACAAACAATTGTATGAATACATCTAGCACCAACACCTAACGGTGCATGTCGCTAATGACCTTGTCGTCGATACTAGTATAAGCATAAAATAAAAATTTAGATAATTAAAAATAAAACAAAAATTACGATTTCATCAAAATATAAAATATGCATATATATATAAATTAAATTGGAAACCTACAAAATTACAATCATCGTATCTAGGCACATCCAAACTCACTCCACCAGTCAACGATCATCTTCATCAATCTCTCAAGTCTTCTTCCCTGCTAACCATCAGAAGATCGCGAGAAAAGACCGTTTCGTTTGTGAAAGAAGACTGTCATGCACGCGACAAGGAGCATCGAAAATTTGGAGGGTGACCGAGACGGTGGCGTAAAAATGACTAGACAGATTCGTATCCCGGTGAAAAGGAGCGTTTCGAACGCGAACGAGCCACAGGGGCAGGCAGGCTTGTCAGCCGCGACAATAGAGACCAGAGAGAACAGGACTATCGATCCAGCGAAATCGGCTAATCAATTTCTTCCGGGTTATAGCGTGGCCTGCTGGTCCACTCTTTGGTCCCTCGCTCCGCGTGACCTTGCTGCCTCAGATCGGAGTAAGGACTTTCTCCTGCCGCGAATAAGAGGTAGACCCTCCATGCTCCTTGCTCCGACTACCGGCACTCGACCGCAGTTCACGCCGAATTTACCGCTTCCTAGACAATACCATTGCACCCCCGGACACGGAAACATCGGGCCCCGTTTTGTCTACGCAGCGTGGAAACTACACGGAACTAACAGGCCTTCGCAACACCTCTTTCTCGCATCCGACGCACCGTCTCCGCTTTGGATCACCCCACAATGGCTGGCTTTTTCTTCGCGTTAAATGGGGCAGGTGTCGGACGCCTAGACCAGCCTGCCTCGGTGTCCTGATTTTATCTGGATTAGCGAGTGGTCCTTTATCTATGAGCTTGTTAGGTCTAGTGGACCTAGTAGCACCTAGTGGAGACCTAGTGGTGACGTCTCGTTCACTCACGAGTCTTCTTTCATCTTTCATCCTTCATCTTTAGTGTCCAAGTCTCGTTAATGAAGATTGAAGAACACGGAATGTTGCTTCGACCCTTTATGTTTGTGGATTATGTGACACTTGGCAATTTAACGTTCACGTTTCATGTAGAATTTAAATAAAATGGATACAGGTGACAGCTAATTACGCTTATTTCTGACCTTTATGCGAGTTTTAAGTTCACTGATACAATTTATGGAAGTGGAGTTCAGCTTCATTGGGGTCTGATCGTTTTCGAATGTTTCAGATATTCATAATTCATCCATGTTAGTCATGGATGTTATATTTAAATGGATATATTAAATATTTATTAAATAATATTGTTGGTTGGGGAAAATTGGTTTTGGGACTCCAAAAACTGACAGAATAACACAAACATTAAACTTGTGAAACTAATTTGACTTAGAAAAAGAACAGTAAGATAACGCAACGAAAATACACAAAGACGCACTCTAATTTAAGAGTAGATTTATAGAACTCGTCAATTTGACAGAAGAGTTGCTCTAATTATATAATGGTAACAGATTTGGTTCACTGATATCAAGACTGTTAATATAATATATATTTGTTTTTAAATTAAACTAATGGTTAGAAAGAAAGGCACGTGGTTTTACCTGTCAATTTGACAGGTGTCCTTAGAAATAGGTATACAGATAGCGTCTGTAAACCTGCTTAGTGTTGACTCTCTTTCCAACACGCTCGTGCCGGTCACAATTAATTTCTAAGGACTGTTTTGATCGTCAAGGACTCTGCTTTTATGTTTTTCTTAATCTTCGCTTTATTTCTCCGTAGGGACCACGCAACTTAATTTTGTAACCCAAAATAACATTTCCATTTGCTTCTAGAAAATATTGATCGGTTTATAATTTGTTTTTGTTGGCTATAACG
The DNA here is from genome assembly GCF_001483705.2 of Eufriesea mexicana. NCBI lineage: Eukaryota > Metazoa > Arthropoda > Insecta > Hymenoptera > Apidae > Eufriesea > Eufriesea mexicana. Next base: position 17,064 of record NW_016922413.1, on the reverse strand, counting down.
GATTCGCGATTCCTTTTCGAAATGGTATCCTGCAATATTGTAGCACAGGATAAAAGTTATGATGATGAAATAGCTAAACAGTCGTTATCGATATACCTAATCGTTTATATTCGTTTGCAGGTAATTAAGAAAGGAAGATAATTAAGATTTTATTCGTCGAAATTGCTAAATCTTCATACCTGCTATTTTCACGGTTAATAAACGAGTCAATTGTAATCAGCATTCACTGACGTTACTCGTTTGCTGGAACAGTATCCACTAGTAACAAGGCTGCATTTTATACCTTGTTGTATTTTAATTATAGCAAATTTCAGTTCTATGCTCTCGACGATAGTATATACACGATTATATCGCTTTAAAATCGAAATTGTATTATACACAGTGCCATAATTGCCTTTTAATGGCTGCTGAAAATATTTTGGAAAATCGAAATGAATTTTTCGATATCCTCCTCGTCGTGGTATTCGTGGTATTTATGTCCTTTTCAAATCACAACTCTTTTATGATATCGAGAACAGTGTGTTAGTCGTGGATATTATATTTAAATGAATATATTAAATATTTATCGAACAATGTTATAGCACAGGGTAAAAATTATCGATGAAATATATCTAAACGTGTTTACTCTTTCTCACGATACTCGTACACACGTTTACTCTCAATGAATTCTGAATCGCAACTGACCTGTCCAATTACTCTCTCATCTGTTCACCTTCCTTTCATACATTGCATAAATATGTACAGTATATACCACACTTCATGCATTACACGCATATTCAACCTACTCGTTCTTTCTTACAGACATCATTTTTTTTTACATCAATATTTATATTAAATTCTATGTCAACCATTACCACAATTCCTTCTGCTTATTTCAACCGAAATCTAAGATGTCATCTCCTCGCATAAGGCCTCGGCTATGGACGCTTAAGTGGACACTATCACGTGTTGCTGGCTAGCTAGGTTAATAGAAGTACTGTTTCTAGGTATACTGAAATTATCCTCACAGTTCCCTGAATCTTACGCAAATTTGCCTGAAATTGTAGATGGAAATATCTGGAATTATATGATGATTTATATTCGGACATTTTATTCATTGTGTCTAATAAATGAAGATTTACCTACGGTGAATGAAACGTTCATTTCGACTCGGGTTCTGGTGGGTAAAAATCGATTCGTTAGACATTTTAACCCTAGTCTAAAGGGGTTGATTGGTTAGGGGATGCAGAATGTTGAACTGGTTTAGTAAGTCCAGTTATTCCAATATGGAATACATATCTGTAGGAAAGGAATAAATACGGACCTGAAAGCATGTCACGAGTGTGTTTGGGCTTAGAACGAAAGTGACAGCGTGCAAGAGGATCGAGTGTAAGGGATGTTTATGACAGAGCCGAATGCAAGTGAAGAGTGAAAGACTAGGAATGCTTCTCAGTGTTTAGGATACGTGATCCGCTCATCGAGAAGGAGAACATGAGTATGAAAGAAGGGTGTGAGGTTTAACCCTTTTGCTATTATGGCTGACTATAGACACCGGCCACGAGACGCCATCTACACACGATGGGTGATTATAGTCACTGGCCACGAGACGCCATTTACATACGGCGGGTGACTATAGTCACCGGCCACGAGACGCCATCTACTTACATACGACGTTAGACTATAGTCACCGGCCATGAGACGCCATCTACTTACATACGACGGATGACTATAGTCACCGGCCACGAGGCGCCATCTACACACGATGGGTGACTATAATCACCGGCCACGAGACGCCATCTACTTACATACGACGTTAGACTATAGTCACCGGCCATGAGACGCCATATACTTATATACGACGGATGACTATAGTCACCGGACACGAGACGCCATCTACTTACATACGACGTTAGACTATAGTCACCGGCCATGAGACGCCATCTACTTATATACGACGGATGACTATAGTCACCGGCCACGAGACGCCATCTACTTACATACGGCGGATGACTATAGTCACCGGCCACGAGACGCCATCTACTTATATACGACGTTAGACTATAGTCACCGGCCACGAGACGCCATCTACTTACATACGGCGGATGACTATAGTCACCGGCCACGAGACGCCATCTACTTACATACGACGTTAGACTATAGTCACCGGCCACGAGACGCTATCTACACACGATGGGTGACTATAGTCACCGGCCACGAAACGCCATCTACTTACATACGACTGATGACTATAGTCACGGGCCACAAAAATGGAGTGAAAAATTAAGACAAGTGCTACCGTTCCTCTTAGCTCTCTTCGCAAAGAATTGCAAGCTCTATTGCTGTTTTCAGTTTTTCCTTTTCTTTTTTTCTTCGAAAGATTTGGCTCAAAGGAACAAATACTAAAGATTGCACTATCGTAATGTTACCATCTTTGACACGTCGCTTCGTTCTACGGAAGAGACTTCACGGTGACGCCCGCCGTAGCGAAAGGGTTAAATAAGAGTGCAAGAACGCGGAAGAGTCAGTGTGTATTTTCGGGTCAATCATAAAGTTTTGGAAATATAGCGAGTGAGAGTCAGCTAAGAGTTATTAGTGCTTAGAATAAGTTTTAATTTAAAATAAATCATTCTTATATTTACATTATTGCTTATTCTGTTGCCTACCCAACATTCCTACATATCTATCTGGATACACCATGATATTAAAGAATCTTGAAATTTGGTATGTATGTAGCATTATTTGCGAAAGAATATTGAGAAAAGTACTCCAATTTTTCCTTTTTGCGAGACTTCCAGTTACTGAAATTTTTGAAAATCGTTTTTGTAGAAAAGTGATTTATGGTCCCGTATAGATCTCATATTAGTGAAGAATTTAGGTGAAAGATTTTCACCTAACAGAAAAATTTTATCCTATTCTTTTCTGCTAAAAAGTATTTCATTACTTATGAGAAGACTTAATAATATATTAATAATAATATAACAAGGTAAGTTACTTTTATTTTTATGAACATTTTTTTAACTATAATAAATAGACTCAATGAGGACATATAAATGTCCTAATTAAGAAATATTCCACATTTGTTTCACATTTTGCAACTCATACTAATTTTATATTTTATATTTTCACATATAACATTAATAAAGAAACTTACTATATTTAAAATTTCTATATCTTTATTATATTATTTTAATTACAAAATTACTAAATAAAAATTGTGGTGATTGCGATAATTTTTAATAGGATGTGGTGGTAACAGGATAAAATTGATTGTCAAAAATTGGTATGTAATAACAAACTCGTTCACATCGACAAAAATCGATTTCGATTCTAGTTATTTTATTTTTATTATTAATAATAATATAATAAGGTATGTTACCTTTATTTTTATTGACATTTTAATTAATTACAATAAACCAACTCAATGAGGATATATAAATGTCCTAATTAAGAAATATTCCACATTCGTTTTACATTTTGCAACTCATACTAATTTTATATTTTCGCATGTAACATTAATAAAGAAATTTGCTATATCTAATACTTCTATATTTTTATTATATTATTTTAACTACAAAATTAATCAATAAAAATTGTAACGATTGCGATAATTTTTAATATAATGTGGTAACAGGGTAAAATTGATTTTCAAAAATTGGTATGTAGTAACAAACTCGTTCACATCAACAAAAATCGATTTCGATTCTAGTTATTTTATTTTTTTGAGTGTGGTAAAAAAGATTCGCATAAGTCTTCGGCAATAGAAAGGCTATAGTGATTAATTTAGACAGGTATACCTAAAATCGATACTCGCGTTTATCGTAATGTACTTATTAATAGATAATTTAAATTTATAGTCAGCTAATTCCATAAGGAGGCAGCAGTATTGCCTCCGGTCATTAATTTGCCATTAATTCGTACACTTTGATACAGTGTACTATTACTACAAATCGATTCGAGTGTTCGGATACTCATGAGCGATAAATCAGAAACTGATGGACGGGAAAAGTCAGAACAAATTACGCAACCTAATAGAATGTGCAATTTGTAATGAATGCTTTTTAAAAATCAGCGTAAGATCCTAGGGCTTGGAATGGCCATTGGCAAAGAATTATAATGATGAGACGCAGCGTGACTAAAGGAACCGCGAAATTCAAATCGACGATGAAAGGGTATAGTTAAATAATTAGTAATCAATCGATAGTAGCAGTGTGTTTTCGTGCAGTTATACCTGAGATAGATGGTATAAGATAGAACAGATTTGTTTTTAAATTTATTGGGAACGTGGAATCGTTTTCACAAAAGCGTGTAGTACCGATTAGTAACTTTGTTGCTACCATTGTGTACAGTGCGGGAAATACGAAACTAATCTTTTGATAATACGTCCCAGGTGCGAAATATCTTATATTATATATTAGGATAACTGACTTAGTACTTTTGTATTAGTAGAACGACTGGGAAGATTACTATTTTAGTAAGGTAACTAGTATTTTATAACTGATATCCTAGTATTCAAGTATTTCAGTGTCTTACAACTAGTATCCTAGTATTATAGTATTTCAGTGTCTTAGTATCTTAGTATTTTAGTATACTAGTATTTGAATACTCTAGTCTCTCAGCATCTTAGTATCTTATAACTAGTATTCTAGTATACTAGTATCTTAGTGTTGCACAAATAGTATCTTAGTACCTTAATGTCTTAATACCTTAGTGACGTAGTATCTTAGTACCTTAGTATTTTAGTATCTTAGTGACGTAGTACCTTAGTGTTTTAGTACTCTAGAATTTTATCTCAGAATATTCCTATTGAACAACTAGTATTCCAGTTCTTAGAATTTTATTATCCTTGTATTTCAACATCTTAATATCTTACTATCTTGCAATTGGCATTCTAGTATCCTAGCATTTTAGTATACTTATATCCCAGTATGTTAGTATTTTACAATTAGTGTTTTAGTGTTTTAACGTTTTACTGCTTTGGTGCTTTAGTGCTTCACTGTTTCATAGTTTTAGAGTGTTAGGCGTTTTAGTGCATTACTGTTTCAGTGTTTTAGTGTATTAGCTGTTTTAGCGCTTTACTGTTTCAGTGTTTTAGTGTGTACTTTCTTTTAGAGCTTTATTGTTTCAGTGTTTAGCATGTTAGGTGTTTTAGTGCTTTACAGTTTCAATGTTCTAGTGTGAGGGTGTTTTAGTGCTTTACTGTTTCGGTGTTTTAGTGTGGAGGTGTTTTAGTGCTTTACTGTTTCGGTGTTTTAGTGTGGAGGTGTCTTAGTGCCTTACTGTTTCTGTGTTTTAGTGTGTTAGGTACTTGAGTGCTCACTGTTTCAGTGCTTCAGAATTTTAGGTGTTTTAGTGCTTTGCTGTTCCAGTGTTTCAGTGTGTTACGTATTTTAGTGCTTTACTGTTTCAGTGTTTTAGAATGTTAGCTGTTTTAGTGCTTTACTGTTTTAGTGCCTTAGTGCTTTACTGTTTTAGTGCTTTAGTGTGTTTGGTGTCTTAGTGCTTTGGTGTTTTTGTGTTATACTGATTCAGTGTTTTAGTGTGTTACATGTCTCGCGTATAGTGTACAGTGTGCAGTGTACTGTGTAGAGTGTATAGTGTATAGTGTATAGTGTATAGTGTTTAGTGTTTTGTGTTTTTGTGTTTTTGTGCTTTTGCCTTTTGCCCTTTGCTTTTTGGTGTTTTGGTGTTTTGGTATTTTGGTGTTTCGGTGTTTTTGTGTTTGTGTGTTTTTCCTACACTTATTTCTTTTAAACGTAATAAAATGTATTGATTTGAATGTTTTAATATTATTTTCCAATGCACATCGACGTAATTTTACATTTACGCACTTTAATAGTATCTTTAATATCTTGATAATTATATAAATTGGTGGAACTTGTATTTACTACGCTCAACTTATGATAACATATTTTCGAAAGTGTCTTCTAAAGCTACTAATGTTTGGTCCAAACAATGGTAAACAGCGAAGATTAGAAGCAGAAATGAGCAACTAGCTGATCTATGAAAAGACATACTGTACTTCTAATGAAATCTTGGACACTAGTCGAAGGTTCTGCGAGGTTGTAACATCCTCAAGGTTGGTCATTAGAAAGTAACATTTTCACCTGAGTTAATGGACTTTGTTAATCATCGTTAAATTAAGTTCACGTAGAAAAACGATTAATTCGATAAAAATATCTTGCGAGGTTACCACAGAAATTCTTGAAACGTTAAAGTCAATATTCCATACTATACAATGGCCATTACTTGTGTAAAGAAATGGTATATAAAAATCGACTTATTACTCGTATTGTCATGTCAAATCATGACAGTGGAAAGTCAAAGAAAGTCTTTTCCGTTGACAAACATTGCAAATAAAATTCTTAATTCATTACCAATGATTGTAAACATGTAAGTAAAAATCTTTCTCCGAATTTTTCAAATACATTTTTATTATTTTTTATCTGGTCTTCCTCAAACAAATTTTTATTTTTAAGTTCCTAAATTTGCTTTCTACACTCTTATTTCTAATAATTGTCAGTTATAATTGAACAATAATAATTCTTCACCTGAGTAGACATTTAAGGGGACAAATTTTACAGTATGTCACATGCCAATTTATATATATATAAAACTAAAGTATTTAATATCTATAAACCAAAAAATTTTTCAATTTTAGTAATTAAATTAAATTATGATATATCAACTTTAAAAGATTTCTTTAATAACTACTCCACCAATATTTAAATTGGAAAATAGAATTGAACTGAAAAATTCAAAACTGAAGATTATTATAATTAAATACAGATATACTATTAAATTTTTAATAGCTTTTATCTCAGAAATAAAATTTTCCATAATTCTTCCAAACTTAAAATACATTTTATTTGTAAATAATTTTAAAATATTGAAAAATAATTTTGCAAAGTAATAACATAATTTTTCATGCACAACTATGTTTAAACGTAATTCGGGATCTCCCATGGGGCCACGTCGTCTTGGTGAAATCTTTTTAGTTCGTACAAGTACTTCGCCACGGCTTTAAATCTACCTGCATAACTAGCAGCGTCAGCTAGCACAATATTTGTAACCACCTACCGTGTACCTGTTTGTTGGGAAACGTACATTATTGTATTAGTCTACTTTCGTAGGTCGCTTCGTTCTTCTCAAGGATGCCAGATGAATAAACTGTCACTGAAAAAACCCATTTATTATTTTACTATTTCTCGCTTAGAATGAACTGGAAACTGTGAGAATTTAATTTTTGAAAATTATATTCAGTATAATTTCTATACCATAATTTGTAAAAATTGCATTACTTATTAATGCATTTTAATAATATTTCTAATTAATCGTACCAATATTTTTCTTATATTAATTTTCTGGTGCTCAATTTTCTTTTTCTTCTTTTTTTTATTTAGAAGAGTGAAGTAATTAGATTTCTATAATTTATTTTGTAATAAATTATGGTAATTTCTATAATTTAATTTAATTTTAATTTTTCTATAATTTAATTCGTAGAAATTGCACTATTTATTCATGTATTGTAATAATATTTTTAATTACTTTTACTATTATTCTTCTTCTATTAATTTTTTGGTGCTCAATTTTCGTTCTCTTTTTTTTCTATTTGGAAGATTGAAGTAATCAAATTTTGAGAAAATCGCGTTCAAGGTAATTTCTATAATTTTACTTAATTTTAATTTTTCTATAATTTAATTTGTAGAAATTGCACTATTTGTTCATTTATTTTCATAATATTTCTAATTAATTTTACTATTATTATTCTTCTATTAATTTTTTGGTGTTCAATTTTCGTTTCTTTTTTTTCTATTCACAAAAGCGAAGTAAACAGATTTTGAGAAAATTGCGTTCAAGGTAATTTCTATAATTTAATTTAATTTTAATTTTTCTATAATTTAATTTGTAGAAATTGCATTATTTTTTCATGTATTTTGAAAATATTTCTAAATAATTATTTTTCTTTTTCTTTTATCACGAATTATTTTTGTCTTAATTATTTGATATGTCATTTTTATTTGCTCCTTTATTTTTTTATTAAGAAAAGTGAAATAGGTAGATTTATTTCATCTGATATGCGTTTTATGCTTCGTGATAGACAGATGTGGAAGATACGATTAATTTTTGAATAAGAAATTTAATATGTAAATTTCATGTGTTATATACGAATTAAAATTTTCAGAATATATTAGAGTGTTGTAGCTTTCTCGATCTGATACATTATTAAAGTGATCGAAAAGTGAGAACCAGTTTTCATAGCGACTCAACAGCTGTCCCAGTCCCTTTAATTTTTTATCTGATCATTCGACCTGTCTGAATCGTTTAATTTCAACGATACCACAAATATTTGCATTATTACCATATTAATTACATAAGTTGGATTAAATTAGATTTATCGAAGCTATTCATTTGTCTGTATCATTAATAACATGTCTTTAGCATTTAATCTAGACATTTCGGTATACAGATATATTAATAGTACATTAATTTTATCAAAGTATGCAAATTAATAGGAAAATGATGAGACAGTATTGACTATCTTCTTATGAAATCAGTAGGCAATCAATTTTAATTTAAATAAGCTTAGCAGAACTAATTGTAAGTATATCATTATTAATTACTATTTATCTGTGACTTTGTCCGACTTCTAGTTTGAGAATTAAATAATCTGAAGATAAAGACCTACTTACATAATTATATCTTCTTGTCTTGCAGGCAATATTAACTAAATTCATAAAATTTTATTGAATAATAATTAGAATATATTATTGTACCGTGTGGAACTTTTATCAGGCAATGATTTTTTAATGCATGTTGCAATATTTTTATCAAAATATATCGGAAAAATTTCCAATTTTAATATTAAAAAAAAAGGGTTTATATATTTAAGGTTCGTTCTCAATAATAGTTCGCAACTACTGTCATTAAAAAATTTAAAGATAGATCAGACAATTGACATTGGGACTACATTACTATTTACGTAACACGTAATACTTCATTAAAATACACTGCAAATGATTATAATCCTAATAAAAATAAAAATAAAATCAAGAAATGAAAATAGATTGTAAAACTAAAAATAACCGAATACAAACAATCATATTTTCTATTCCACTATTCAAAGAAAAAAGAAAAATATACCAGATCAGGTAATCTATGTCCTAAGTTCTTCCCTCGATGATCGTGCAAAGAGCAGCAGCTGAGAGAACAGTCTTATTAAAAATTCTACTCGTAACACACATTTAATATCAGAATTATATATAATATGCATCAAAATACACAGGAAACGATTATAACTATAATAAAAATAAAAATGGATACGAAAAATAAGGCTAGATTCTATTCCAATATCAAACAGAAAATTCAGAACAGCATCCATCAATTACACACACACATGATACATTACAAATGATCACAACTTCAATAAAATAAAAAATATTCAAATGCAAACAATCGTATTTCCAATTCCAATTTTAAAAAATAAAAAAGAAACCAAACAGGACAATCCATATCCTAAATTTTGTTCTCGATGATCGTGCAAAGAGCAGCAGCTAAGTGTACGGTCTTATTAAAAATTCTAATGGCGACGCACACGCATCCCGCGCGTCTCAGCTGGTTTAACATAACAAGGAACGCGCATCTCGTTGGTCGCCGTGGCCTGGACAACGAAGAAATCCCTCGGTTCTCCTATTTTCGTCCGTGCTGCACGGCCGTGGAAACAATGTGTGTTGGAAATCGGTGTGGCCCTCGCCACAGGCGTCTTTGACAAGCAGACTGATGTCGGCGTATCACTCATCAAGATTTATCGAGACTTAGACTAATTGCCGCTTTTAATAGAAATTCGTGCGGCCTTACAGAGGGTCTACTTAGCGGGCCCGACCCTTCCACGTCGCTTTCACGCTTTTCTTTTTTCCTTTTCACCGCGTTCCATGTCAAACCGTGCCGATGGTGAGAAAAAGGCTGATTCAACGAACGATTATCACGGATAACGCGAGGGGAATTACGTGAGAGATTGGCCGCCGCGTCATTTAGGAACGATGCTCCTTGTTTCGCGGGACTTACACGGTGATTAACGCGTGGATCGCTGCTTTCGACGCGACCACGTTGTGTATCGCTGCTTTTAATAAGCTAATGGCTCTTCGTTCTGCTTCGTTTTTCCCAACGGCCGATGGGCAATCAGGTAAACGTGATAGTTTTAAAGAATCTCTTCCCGCTCTTGCTCTTCCGTTTTTGATTTAATGTCGTGTACGATGAAATTCTTTCCTCGTTTTATGGTAGTTACGCGTTCATTTTGCAACCTCTCGCGCACATTTTTCAACCTCCATCGAACGACGATATGAATGATTAATTTGTTTACAAGCTACCGCTGATACGCGTTTCGTAAAAATATTTTTCCTCCTTTCTCCCCTCGTTTTCTGCTACAGCATGCTTACGGTATTAATATCTTAGCGATTAGTGGGCATTAGTAACGCGATACAGAGTCAATTTTGCAGGGGATTGGCGAATTTTTCCAAAAATTATATTTTTATTTCTGCTTTTTGTTACAGAAGGTGTTGTGTTGCGTTTTGAAACACGTTTGTGGGTATTGGTTATAAGATACTGTATTTATAGTTTGTCTGTAAGAAATTATTATTGCGGATTTTTATAGATTTTGTAATAATAAGATTCGTTTAATTTTATTTTTGGTGATATTTTTATTTATTTTGTAGTTTAGAAGGGTTTGTGACTTAATTTTTTTAAAGACGTTGTTAAACATTGATGGTGGAATAGAGACATAATTATAAGAAATTGGTGAATATGACATTTATTATTCCTCTGAGAATATTTCTATTCTTTACTATTTGACTCGAACCTAACCTAGCTCGATATTTATTTATTTTTCATAAATCACTGATTTTCGAAATGCGTTTGACTCATTTTTGTCCTGTTTTTATCAAATTGACCTGTCATAAATATATTCAGTGTCAGGACATCGAAGTTTATTTGATTCGGATCTAAGCTAACTCATTTATCTGACATTTATTCGATCTGTATAAATTCTTCTTTCCTGAAATAGATTTAATTCACTTTCTTTCCAAAAATAGTATTTTCTAGTAGAAAGTAGTACTTAAGAGATTTATTGTTAAGACATTGAAACTTACTTAACTTAGACCTACAATCTCAACTGTCATTCATTCTCCACAAATTAGTCTTTTCTAAAATAAATTAATTTTCTTTGCAAAAATAGTACTTTTTTCGTTATTTTAAGTATGACTATTCACTTAACCAGTCATCTGATGCGTCATAATAGATTTAGTGTCGAAATATCGAAGCCTATCTAACACAAAATTTCATTCTTTCATGAATTCTCCTTTCCTAAAATATTTATATTTAATTCATATTCTCTTAAAAAATAGTATTTTAATTGTTTTCTCAAGAATATTCACTTGATCTATCTTGATGTGATTTGTCGTAATTGATTCAGTGCTGAGATATCGAAGCTTATCTCATTCAAATCTTCATATGAATGAAGATAAATTCTCTTTTCCTAAAATATATGTAACTAATTTTTCTTTCAGAAATAGTATTTCTTCTGTGTTTTTAAATATGACTAACGACTTGACCGGTCATCTGACTTGTCATAATTGAATTAATATTCGTCGAAGTTTATTTAACTCAAATCTTCATTCATCTTTCACGAATTCTCCTTCTCCAAAATACATTTAATTAATTTTCTCTGCAAAAATAGTACTTTCCTTGTTTTTTAAAATATAACTAAGCACTTGACAAGCCACCTGTTCTGTCATATCAGCCACCTGAGATTCAGTGTCAAGATGTAGAAGCTTCTCTAACTCAAACCTTCATTCACTTCCAGCAAATTCTTCTTTCCAGAAATACATTTAATTCAATTTCTCTTCAAAAATAGTACTTTCTATGTTTTCTTAAATATAACTAAGCACTTGATTAATCATCTAATCTGGAATTTTATTGACATTTTCGACTAATATCGTGGTGAGCTAATTTTTTTGCACAAATAAAGGGATCAGAACCTATTGGATTGCTATAGCCATTCCAATTCCTATAGGTTTTTGATTGAAATTAAGATTTAAAATATAAATAAGCTAAATTAAGCTTATAGACTCATAATCTATCTATATACTAACAATATTTTATATAATTATTAAAATTAAATTGAGTTAATTTATTAAATTTATTGATCATTTTAGAATTGCTATGCATACGAGATTCAGTGTAATAAACTATACAAACCCTAAAACTTAACCCTTTGCACTCGAGAGGCGACTCTCACTCGCCATTTAATCAGATTTTAAAGATCGATGTTAATTAATATAACAAATTTAAAATTACCCAACGGTGCGTGGAATATCGAAGTAAAACAATTGTACGTCTTAATTTTCATACAATTTCTTATTTACTGTTTTAGAAATATCGACTTTATAACAGAAATTCTTCAAATTACTATTTTCCTGCAACGAAAAAATCGCCGAGTGCAGAGAGTTAAATATATAGGCAATTTCTTAAAACAGATTTTACATTCCCTCCATATTTCAAATTTCTTGATCAATAAACAATACAATTTTCCGAAAATTTTGAACAAATAAATTTACAAATCGATAGAAAAATGACGTGACTTGTGACTATATATACTCTTTCATCAATATTGCAAGGAAATAATGATTATAAATGAGAGATTTATTAATCGTTTTAAAAATATCGTCGTTTTTATAACAGAAAGTCTTCGAATTACTATTTTCCTGTAACGAAAAATTCGCCGAGTACAAAGGGTTAATTCAAATTCTCTTCAAAAACAGTACTTTCCTTATTTTCTAAAATACAATCGAGCATTTAACCAGTCATACGAGACTCAGTGTCAAGACGTCGAAGCTCCCCTAACTCAAAGCTTCATACACCTCTGGCAAATTCTTCCCAGAAATACCTTTAATTAAATTTTCCCTTCAAAAATAGTACTTCTCTACGGAAGATGCACCTTAGCCGAGCGATGCAGAGAAAGCGTGAACCCGTTTCCTAATTGAAAACCGAACGAAGGGGGTTGTCAGAGCTGAATAGGAGCGAGACCAGCGTGGCCCCCTCGCTCCATCTTCAGTCTTCGACCGCTGCTTTCTTAAGACCGTGGTCGCCTCGTTAGACTTCCAAATGGCCGAAATATCTTCCTGATTGCCTTATTGACCGTATGAATGAGTCCTTTGCATAACTTTGGAACTGGGACACCGTCAGAAGTCGACCACCCGGTATTCACCCGCCGCTGGAGAAAGAGCTGTTTCTCAATGTTTCTCGAACGCTGGGACGCGGCCGGAAATTATGCAAAATCCCCTGTTTGCTGTGCTTCACGCATTGTCCGCGTGCTCTCGTAAATTATTGCCACCTTGTTGTCTTTCTAAAAACGCGTAACCACGAGTCGGGTATTCACACTGGTCGCGTCCACCAGAATAGGAGGATTCATAGGGAGCTGCCTATTTTCGGAGATCTCTCGGATGAGGATGAAGGTAGCACGGGATAAAGATCGGTATAAGATTCCAGGATAGATTGAAGTCGCTTTTTATTTGCTCGATTGTTCCACGCTCTCCGTTGTGGAAGAATCTTCTTTGTTTTGCTGGGAGAAAGATAAATTTCGAATGTCACTTTGCTGCTAATTTTCGAATTCTTTATTTTCTTACTAGAGTGCTACCGGGAAAGTTAAAATGGCTGGGTTAGAGATCTTCGTGGAGTCGATTTTGATAAAATCATGTCTTTTGTTTTATTTTTTGATCGGGGGCATATAATACAATATAATAAATAGAATATAATAATAATTTTGTGATTTTATGGACGAAATATTAATCACTGAAGTATTCTACGTCGATCTCAGTGACTCGTTCCAATCTTCTAATGGTGTTGGGTCAGAAACTGCTATTCTGAGAGCTGGAACTTTAATAGCTATTCACACGAAATTTGTTCTCCAAGCTGAGTTCAATAAATTTGTCGTAGGAAGAATATCGTGGGTGACAATAAAGAAGAATAAATAACTTCTGTAAATTATTTACAGGTATCATCTATTTTATCGATAAATAGCAAAAATTCTCACGGAAATATTTTTCCTTGTATTACAGAATTTTTATTGGAAATTTCTTCTCCTTTCCTGTAAAATATTTCTCATGGAAATTCTTCTTTTTGCTGCACAATATTTATCACAAAAGATTCTCTTCTTCAGTTACATTACTCTAGGCTACTCGTAAAAATTTTACATCCGCTTTAGAAATTTTAATAAAATTCGCTTTAATTACTATTATTCCGACTAATATCTATTTTTCTATAAAATATTTTCCACAGAAATCATTTTCATTGCTACACAATGTTTTCCACAAAAATTTCTCTTCTTAATCCACATTATTGGATGTTATTCACAAAACTTTTAATTTCGCTACAGAAATTTTACTAAAATTCGTTTCAATTATTATTATTCCGACTAATATCTATTTTTCTATAAAATATTTTCCACAGAAATCATTTTCATTGCTACACAACGTTTTCCACAAAAATTTCTCTTCTTCAGCCATATTATTGGAGGTTATTCACAAAAATTCTAATTTTGCTGCAGAAATTTTACCAAAATTCGCTCCAATTATTATCATTCCAACCAATATCTACTTTTCTATCAAATATTTTCCACAAAAATCAGTTTCTTCGCTACACAACGTTTTCCACAAAAATTTCTCTTCTGCAGCCATATTATTGGAGGTTATTTACAAAAATTCTAATTTTGTTGCAGAAATTTTACCAAAATTCGCTCCAATTATTATCATTCCAACCAATATCTACTTTTCTATCAAATATTTTCCACAAAAATCAGTTTCTTCGCTACAAAACGTTTTCCACAAAAATTTCTCTTCTTCAGTCACATTATTGGAAGTTATTCACAAAAATTCTAATTTCGCTGCAGAAATTTTACCAAAATTCGCTCCAATTATTATCATTCCGTCGAAGATGGTAAATAAAAGGCAGCTTGCACGACATTGCCACGAACGGGCCTCGTGTACGCATATGCCAGCCATGTTCCGTTCCCGAAAGGGCGTTTTTAGAGGAGAAACGGTCGTAAGCTATAATCCGTGGCGTCACATAATTTACATAAAATTAGCCGATAAGTTCTCGCTAGCAAGGTGGCCGTATCCCAGACGCGCCGGCACCTTTGAAGGAATTAGTCTTATTGGGCACAAAATTGGAACAGAGGACCCCCTGACCTCGTGCGCGGGGCGCGCGGCCCATAAGGCCCCATAAGCTCCACCACTGGGCCCCATAAGGCTCGGCTGGCCCTCGGTTTGCGTATAACGAGCTGAATTATGTTCGCGGCACCGGCTCGCTTCTGCAACATTTTCACGTTGCATAGTTCGCGACTATGCATCGGCAATGGGCCCCCACACGTTGTGGGGCTCCCTCTCTTCACCTTTGTGCTTTTCTTTCTGCCTCCCTTCTTTGTCTCCTTGCTTCCTTCTGTATTTTCTCCGTTGGACGACTCTGAGGATCCTGAATGGGTAAAAGTTGCCAAGTTTGCTTGCTTTTTTGGATTTTCTGATCGGTTTGATTGCTCGATTATGGATGGGAAATTAGACAATTTGGGTGTAGTGATTGACCATGTTTAAAATAGTGTTTTGGGTCGTGTGATGTTGTAGAAGGTGTCAGTTGATTTGGATGACTTTTTGGGAATGATTGATTATGCTATTCTTTATTTCTGTGCGAAATTTGAAAGGGGAGTTGATGTTGAGTTTTATTAATTTTGGAGTTGAATTTATTTAATTACGTTGTTTTAAATTACTTTTATTTTTAAGAAATGGAAAATGCATGTCAAATTGAAATACCTGAAAGGATATGTTATTAAATTATATAAATCTAAAATAATAGGCATGCATAGTTATATTTTAACTTCTATTTAGAGGAATGTTATTGTTAATTTTGTTTATAGTATTGTTAATTGATTATAGTATTCTTTATTTGAGTATGAAATTTGAAAGGGGTGCTCAAGTTGAGTTCTACTGTTTTTGGAATGGAATTTATTTAATTATGTTGTTTCATTTGGGTGTAATTAATTATGCCTTTTATGTGTATATAAGTAATTTGATAGAGATTGAGATGTTTTCAAGGATCAAGGATATTCTGAAATTATGTAAGTAATTTGGTATGTTAGAATATACCTAATTTGAAGATATTATTTGGGAGTAATTAATTATGATACTTTTTATTTATGTATATAATTTACATATTATTATATGTAATGTAGAAAAGATACGAATGTTATATTTTATTGTTTTCAGAATAGAATTTTCTGTGTTGTTTCCTCTGAGCAGAATTTCAACAGATGCAGGGTGCTTTGGAACATATGTTTGAACAGTGATTGATTATGGTACTGCTTATGTGTGTATGCAATATAATAAAGATTTCGATTGTTTTAGGAGTGTATTATGAATAATTTAGAATATTTTGGAACAAAACTTGCTATATTGTTTATTTATGCAATGCTTTGAGAATAATTGTTTAATTTTATACTTAATTTTGTAAAAATATAGAAGATTTTAATATTTAGAAGATAGGCCTACCATAAGAATTTAGAATTTAAAATATAATTTGTAACATTTCTCTCACATGCTATTTTAGAAAATAACTTCAAAGGTTATGTTACAAATTTTTTTAGGAGCAACTGCTTATGGCAGTCTTTATTTTTATATGTAACATAATTTAATAGTGATCTAGATCAACAGTAATCTTATTCCAACTGGTTGATAGTCAAGAACCTATTTGGAAATGCTATTTTAAATTTGATTCCATTTTACTAATCAGTAACGAGTCTACGTTGATATATTTTTGTCAAATTAAATTAAAATTCAAATTAAAAAGAATTGAATGATGCAGAGTGTCGATGTCAACTGTCAAAGGGTTAATGGAGTGAATATAGATAGGATGAAATTTGAAAAATGTAGATATAGGTACTTGCTGATATGTATCTTACGAGTAATATGAGGTTACAGAGATTTTATTAAGTTAAGCTGCATTGTGCTAGTCTATTTATATTTATTTATATTTTAGTTATTTAGTTAT
>NW_016922412.1:0-755 GCF_001483705.2 Eufriesea mexicana | reverse complement strand
GATTCTGTAGCATTACCATGTCTATAGCACCCCAACAGAATCCTTTCTCCTTATTTATGCGAGGAAGTTAGCTCACCACGATATTAGTCTCAAATGTCAATAAAATTGTACTTTCCTGCCAGATTCTGCAGGACTGCAGTGGCTATAGCTCGCCAATAGAAACTTTCCTCCTTGCTTATGCAAGAAAGTTATGTCACCACGATATTAGTCGAAAATGTCAATAAAATTGAATTTTTCAGCCAGATTCTAAGTGCAGATTCTAAAGCATTGCGATGGCTATAGCACGCCAAAAGTATCTTTCCTCTTTACTTATGAAGGGAAGCTAGCTCACAACGATATTATTCGAAAATGACAGTAAAATTGAATTTTCTAGCAAGATTCTATAGCATTGCAATTCCTATAGCACACAAATAGGATAAATCCTTCTTACCTATTCAAGGAAGTTAGCTCACCACGATATTAGTCGAAAATGTCAATAAAATTGAACTTTCCAGACAGATTCTAAAGCACAGCTACGGCTATAGCACGCCTATTGAATCCTTCCTCCCTATTTATGAAAGAAAGGTTGCTCACCATGATATTATTCGAAAATGTCAATAAATTTGAATTTTCCAACCACATTGTACATCATTGCAATGGCTATAGCTCGCCAAAAGGGTTATTCCACCATATTTATGCAAGAAGGGCGGCTAACCATGATATTAGTCGAAAATGTCGGTAAAATTGAGTTCTCCTGCCAAGGTCCATAGCATTGC
>NW_016922411.1:0-516 GCF_001483705.2 Eufriesea mexicana | reverse complement strand
ACCTAATGTGCCTAGACCACGGTTGCTGATCTCCACAGAGCCAGCCAGAATATGACAGAGCACGGTAGTGCGCAGAAATCTGCTGCATTGCAATCCAAAGCACCAAAGTCAAAGATATGCTGACCCAACCTATCCTAACCGTTACCAGACAAACGTACCATTACTTTACCAAGGACACTATTGCTCCCTTTCCCAGAGTCAAGCTGAACATATCAGATCACAGTGGAGCGCCGAAGGCCATCGTACAGCAGTGTATAGCACAAAAGCCAATGCCATCCTCTCCAAACCTAACAAATCTTGACATACCCGGAGGTAATCTATGTCTTACGTGCGGCGATCACTATTGCTGGCCTCCCCAGAGTCTAGCAGAGTATTGTAGAGAACAGTCTGTGCCACGAAAGCCAATTAAGCCGATAGCCGAATAACAGTCTGTACCAAGAGTGTAAATCTTGTTCAAACCTAACCCATACAAGCATAACCTAACCGAACGTAACCTAACTCAACTTAACGTGGGGC
>NW_016922410.1:0-950 GCF_001483705.2 Eufriesea mexicana | reverse complement strand
TCTGATCTGTGATGGTATGAAATGCAAAGCAAGTTTAAGGTAGACGACGAATAGCATATTTGTCTCTGGGGATATATACAGTTCCCAGTGCGGTAGTCGGTGCATCCACCCATATAGCACCGTAGACGTTGCATCGACCTTTCAATGGTGATCCAAATTCCATATTATTCCTTGACCAACCAATGTAAACACCAGTTAGGGCATGGGATATTTACAACTCACAAGGACAGCATTAGGTACATTCATCAATATAGCATTGCAGCAGTTGGAATGTCCAGTTAAATGTTGATTTAGTTTCGATGGCGAATGTAGCGTTACAAAAGAGAGATCCGTTATGGCTCATAATTGCATGCAGGCATAATTGACGAAAGAGTGCAGATTACAGCCATCGGTGGCGTACTTAAAACTTTGGAATAGTTTCCCCACTGGTAAACTATATTTAACAGCAGTTCTAGGGTAATCAATGCATAGAATGATTATGGTTACGGATACATACAATCGACAGCGCGGTACTTAGTACATCCGTCAGCAGAGCGCTGTAGCTACAGGGTAACCACTTCAATGATGGTATAGATCATATACCAATTCTTGAGTGACAAAGGACAGATCCGTTATTACTCCTGATATCAGGGATTGACACAAGAGTACTGAGTACAGTCGTCATCACAGTAGTACAGCAGTTGGACTAATTTCTTCACTGATACATTATATTCAGCAGCAATTCTAGAAAAATCAATATATAGTACGGTTATGGCTAGAGATATTTAAAATTGACAGCACAGTACTCGGTACATACATCGGCAGAGGACAGTAGCCGTTGGATTAACCTGTACAGTGTTAATCAAATTTCTATAGCAGTTGTAGAATGACAAAAGATAGATCCATTACAGCTCGAGATATTAACGATTGACATAAGGGTACTGAGTAGAGCCATCATCACATTACAGCAG
>NW_016922409.1:0-552 GCF_001483705.2 Eufriesea mexicana | reverse complement strand
TACATCCATACATCCACGCATCCGTACATCCATACATTCGTACATCAATACATCCATACATATCTACATCCATACATCCATACAAACATACATACATACTTCCATATCCATACACCCATACATACATACATACATACATCCATACATCCATACATCCATTCCTCCATCCAACCGTACATCCGCCCAACCATACATCCATGCATTCATAAATCCGTATATCCATAAATCCATCCATCCATACTTCCATCCATCCATACATCCATCCATATATACATCCATATATCCATATATCCGTGCATCCGTCAATCCATACCTCAATCCATTCACACATCCTCATCCATCCATACATCCATACATCCATACATACATCGATACATACATCCATACATCCATTCATTCATTCATCAATCCATCCATACATCCATCGGTCCATACATCCATACATATATACATCCATCCATTCGTACATCCATACATACATACATCCAAACATCCATCCACCATGCCATCCATCCATGCATACATCCACACATACATCTTTAACTGCATCCA
>NW_016922408.1:0-980 GCF_001483705.2 Eufriesea mexicana | reverse complement strand
TGAGCTCTACTGTGCTCTAATATGTCCCGCTTGGCACTGGAGAGGACAGCAATGGTGGAATTCAAGGTTGAGTTACGTTACGCTTGGCTTGGCTAGGCTGGGATACGTTGCGTCAGGATAGCTTCGACATTTGTGCCCTACACTGCCATTCGGTCGATATCTCTAAACTGCATTGCTCTACTGGCATCTGTTTGACTCTGAGGTGGGCAGAAATATCCGTCGTGGCACGATTGGTTGAGTTATGCCACGTTTGGTTAGAATAAGTTAGGTTGTGTTTTGATGAGATGGCTCTGACTTTTGCGCCAATCACTGTTATTCGGTGGCATTATGCGCTCTAGTGTGCTCTAGTATATTCTGGTTGGCTATGTGGATTCCAGCAATGGCGGCCGTGGCACGTTTGCCGTAGCTACGCTACGTTCTGTTAAGTTTGGTTAGGTTGTGTTTGGAAGGGATGACTTTGACTTTTGTGCTATTCACTGCCTGACACTGATGTGTTACGTTACGTTTGGTCATGTTCGGATAGGTTAGCTGCGGCTTTTGTGCCATACGCCGCTATCCGGGTGATTTTTGCGTTCTACTATGCTGCAACATATTCTGCTTGGCTATGGCCAGGCCAGCAATAATGGTCTCGGCACGATAGACTTAGCTTCGCTATGGTAGGTTAGGTTATATTAGTTTGTGTTAGGTCCGGATGGCGTCGACTTCGCTGACGTACAATGCAATTCGATGGACACCTGTGCTCTGAATTGCTCTAATATGGTCTGCTTGGATCTGGAGGCCAGCAATGGTGGCCTCGGCATGTTAAGTTGGTTTATGTTACGTTTGGTTTCGTTACGTTTGGTTAATTTAGGAGAGGATAGCTTTGAGTTTTGTGCTATACACTGAAATTCGGTGGATTACTGCGCTCTTCTGCGCTATACCATATTCTGCTAGGCCCTGGCGAGACGAGCAATAGTTGCCGCGGCACGATAGGTTGTGCT
>NW_016922407.1:5110-6129 GCF_001483705.2 Eufriesea mexicana | reverse complement strand
TGCCATTCACACATACATCCATCCATACATCCACTCATCCACACAACCATACATCCATAAATCCATACATCCGAACATATATACATCCATACATTCATACATACGTACATCCGTCCATTCATACCTCAATCCATCTATACACCCACCCGTCCACACAACCATTCATCCATACATAGATGCACCCACACATCCATCTTTCCTTACATCCATCCATCCATACATCCACCCATTCGTACATCCATCGTACCATACATCCATTCATCCACACTAACACCCATCCATACATCCATCGATCCATACATCTATCCATCCATACATCCATCCATCCATACATTCATACATCCACACATCCATAAATCCATCTATCCATACATCCATACCACCATACACACATCCATACATCCATACCACCATACACACATCCATACATACATCCACACATACGTCCATCCATACATACATCCACTGATACATCCAGCCATCCATACAACCATACATATAGAGATCCCTGCATCCATACATCCATACATCCATCCATCCATCCATCCACACATCCATTCATTCATACATCCATACATTCATGCATCCATACATGCAAAAGTCCAACCACCCGCACCTCCATCCATCCATACATCCACCAATCCATACATCCATACATATATACATCCATCCATTCATACATTCATACATCCATCCATACATACATACATCCACACTGCCATACATCCATAAATCCTTCCATTCGTACGTCTAACTTTCGATACATCCATCCATCCATACAACCATACATACATCCGTGCATACGTCGATACATACATCCATACATCCATCCATACATACATACATCCACCCATACATCCAGCCATCCAAACATCCATCTATCCATACATCTATCCATCCACACACCCATCCTCCAAACCATTCATACATACAACCCTACATCCATAAATTCGTACAGCCATACGTCCATACATCCAGACATCCATACATCCATACATTCATGCATCCATACATCCATA
>NW_016922407.1:1002-5025 GCF_001483705.2 Eufriesea mexicana | reverse complement strand
ATCCAACCATACATACATACATGCGTACATACCTCAATCCTTCCATAACGCAACTACGGCCATACATTCATACAGCCATACATACAAACGTCCATACTTTAGTACATCCATCCATCCTTACATCCACACATCCACACATCCATACATCCATAAATCCATCCATTCATGCACTCATCCATCCATATGTACATCCATACATACGTTCATACATATATCCATATATACACCCATACACACAACCATACATACATCCATAGATACATCCGTAAATGAATCCATACATACATTCATCCATACATCCCCACATCCACGCACCCCTAAAGCCACCCATCCATACATCCATACAACCACACATATATCCATACATACATCCATACATGCTTCCATGCATCCATACATCCATCCACTCATACATGCATTCATCCATACATCCATACGTATAAACATCCATACATACATACATCCGTACATACATACATACGCACATCCATCCGTACGTACACCCATACATCCATGCATCCATTCATCCATACATACATCTTTACATCCATCCATCCATACCTCAATCCATCCATACATCCACCCATCCACAAAACCATTCATCCACACATCCATACATTCATAAATCCGTACATCCACAAATCCATCCATCCATACCTCCATCCATCCATACATCCATCAATCAATTCACCCATACATATATACATCCATCCATACATACATCCACCAATCCATACCTCAATCCATCCATACATTCTTTCATCCGTACATCCATTCATCCGTACATCCGTCTATCCATACCTCAATCCATTCATACAACCATCCATTCTTACGGCCATCAATCCATACATTCATACATCCATACAACCATCCTTCCATACATACGTCCAGCCATACATCCACCCATCCATACATCCATCGATCCATACATGTATCCACCCATACGTCCTTCCAACCATACATTCATACATCCACACATCCATAAATCCATACTTCCGTACATCCGTCCATCCATACCTCAATCCATCCATACATCCATCCATCCACACAACCATTCATCTATCCATCCATACATCCATGAAACAATCCATTCATCCATACGTACATACACACATACATACATACATCAATACATCCATACATCCATCCATACATCCATACACGCGTTCAACTATAAATTCGTACGTCCATACGTCCATACATCCATACATACATACATCCATACATGCATACATACATACATACTTACATACATACATCCATGCGTATCCCCATACACTCATCCATACATACATCAATAGGTACATCCGTAGATGCAACCATACACACATCCATGCATGCATCCATAGAGACATCAATACATACAACCTTACATACACCAATACATTCATCCATACATACATCCATAGATACATACTTACATACATCCATACATTCATCCATGCATACATCCATTCAAACATCCATACATACATCCATGCATACATCCATGCATACATCCATACATTCATCCATACATGCATCCATACATACATCCACTCTTCCGCCCATTCACCGATCCATTCATCCACCCGCACATCCATAGACACATGCCTCCGTACATCCATACATTCGTACATCCATACATCCATGCACACATACATCCACACATCCATAACGCAACTACGGCCAAACATTCACACATCCATACATACAAACGTCCATACATTAATACATCCATCAATCCATACTTCCACACATCCACACATCCATACATCCATAAATCCATCCATCCATGCACTCATCCATCCATATGTACTTCCATACATACGTCCATACATACATCCATACATCCATGCATACACACATACACACAACCATACATACATCCATAGATAAATCCGTAAATGCATCCATACATATATCATCCATACATCCCCACATCCATACACCCATAAGTGCATCCATTCGTGCGTACATCATTCGAAATATCCATCCATTCGTACATCCATACATTCATACATCCACACATACGTACACCCATACATCCGTACATCCGTTCATCCATACCTCAATCCATCCATACATCCGTCCATCCATCCAACCATTCATCCATACATACATCCATCTGTACATCCACCTTTACATACATCCATCCATCCAGACAACCACCCATCCATACATACATCGAACCTTACATCCATCCATCCATACAAGTACCAATCCAAACATCCATCGTTCCAGACATCTATACATCCATCCACCAATCCATTCATCCATACGTACATACATACGTACATACATACATCTATACATCCATACATCCATCCATACATCCATACACGCGTACATTCATAAATTCGTACATTCATACGCCCATACATCCATACATCCATACATCCATACATCCAAACATGCATACATCCATACATACTTACATCCATACATCCATGCGTACCCCCATACCCTCATAAATACGTACATCAATAGATACATCCGTAAATGCAACCATACACACATCCATGCATGCGTCCATAGAGACATCAATACATACATCCTTACATACACCAATTCATTCATCCATACATACATCCATAGATACATACTTACATACAACCATACATTCATCCATGCATACATCCATAGATACATACTTACATGCATCCATACATACATCCATGCATACATCCATTCAAACATCCATACATACATCCATGCACACATCCATGCGTACATCCATGCATACATCCATGCAAACATACATCCACACATCCATAACGCAACTACTGCCATACATTCATACATCCATACATACAAACGTCCATATTAATACATCCATCCATCCATACATCCATCCATCCATACATCCACACATCCACACATCCATACATCCATAAATCCATCTACCCATGCACTCATCCATCCGTATGTACTTCCATACATCCGTACATCCGTTCATCCATACCTCAATCCATTCATACATCTGTCCATCCATCCAACCATTCATCCATACATACATCCATCCGTACATCCACCTTTACATACATCCATCCATCCATACATCCACCCATCCATACATACATCGGACCTTACATCCATCCATTCATACAAGTACCAATCCATACATCCATCGATCCATACGTCTATCCATCCATACATCCACCCATACATACATTAATACATCCACACTTCCAAAAATCCAACCATCCATACATCCATCCATACACTACATCCATCCATCCATAAGTTCACCCTTCGGTACATTCATCCATCCATACATCCACCCATCCATTCGTCCACCGATCCATACATGTATCCATCCATACATCCATCCACCAATCCATCCATGAATCCATACATACGTAAATACATCAATACATCCATCCATCCATACATACATCCATTTAACCGTACATCCATAAATTCGTACATCGATACGTCCATACATCCAGACATCAATACATCCATACATGCATACATCCATACATTCTTACATCCATACATTCATACATACATACTTCCATACATGCAGACATACATACATCCATACATCCATCCATCAACACATCCATCCATTGATACATCCATACACTCATGCATCCATTCATGCAAAAGTCCATCCACACGCACCTCCGTCCATCCATACATCCATCAATCCATACATCCATACATATTTACATCCATCCATTCATACATTCATACATCCATCCATACGTACATACATCCACACTGCCATACATCCATAAATCCTTCCGTTCGTACGTCTACCATTCGATATATCCATCCATCCATACAACCATACATACATCCGTACATACGTCGACACATACATCCATCCACTCATACATCCAGCCATCCAAACATCCATACATATATAGATCCATACATCCATTCATCCGTACACACATACATTCGTACATTCACACATACATACATCCATACATCCATACATCCACACATAGATATATACACACATCCGTACATACGTCCATCCTTCCACCCATCCGTAAATCCATTCATCCACCAATCCATAAATCCATCCAA
>NW_016922407.1:0-867 GCF_001483705.2 Eufriesea mexicana | reverse complement strand
TCACTCCATCCATACATCCATCCACCAATCCATCCATCCATCCATACATCCATACATACATCAATACATTCATCCATCCATCCATAAATCCATACATCCGAACATCCGTAAATTCGTACATCCATACGTCCATATATCCATACCTCCATACATCCATACATTCACACATCCATACGTTCTTACAACCATACATTCATACATACATGTATCCATACACGCATTCTTCCATACATACATACATCCCTACATCCATCCATCCATACATCCACACATTCATACATCCACACATCCATACACCCATACATCCATACATCCTTCCACCCATACATCCAACCATGCATACATCAATCGATCCATACATCCATACACCGGTACATACATACATTCGTACATCCATACGTCCATACATCCAACAATCCATACATCCATACATCCATACATACTTACATCCATACATTCATACATACATACATCCATACATGCATACATCCATACATACATACAACCATACATCCATCTATACATGCATACATCCATCCATGCATCCATACATTCATACATCCGTACATCCGTAAATCCATCCATGCATACCTCCATCCAACCATACATGCATCAATCCATACATCCATACATATGTACATCCATCAATTCATACATTAATACATCCATCCACACATCCATCCATCCATCCATACCTCAATCCATCCATACATCCATTCATCCGGACATACATTCATCCGTACATCCATACATCCGTACATCCATACATTCGCAAACTCATACATTCGTACATCCATACATACATACATCCATACGCCCATACATCCATACATCCATACATCCATACATACTTACATCCATACATTC
>NW_016922406.1:0-492 GCF_001483705.2 Eufriesea mexicana | reverse complement strand
TGGAAAATTCAATTGTATTGATATTTCCCTCTAATATAGTGGCGTGCTGACTTTCTTGCATAATTAAGCTGGAAAGATTCTTTTGGCGTGCTATAGCCATAGCAATGCTGTAGAATCTGGCTGGAAAACACAATTTTATTGACATTTTCGACTAATATCGTGTTGAGCCAGCTTTCTCGCATAAATAAGGAGGAATGAATCTATTGGCGTGCTCTAGCCATTGCAATGCTACGGAATCTGGCTGGAAAATTCAATTTTAATGACATTTTCGACTAATATCGTGTTGAGCCAGCTTTCTCGCATAAATACGGAAGAAAGAATCTATTGGCGAGCTCTAGCCATTGCAATGCTATGGAATCTGGCTGGAAAACTCAATTCTAGTGACATTTTCGTCTAATATCGTGGTGGGCACAATTTCCTGCAAATATTAGTAGGAACGATAGTATTGACGTGCTATAGCCATTGCCATGCTGTAGAATCAGGCTGGAAAAT
>NW_016922405.1:0-281 GCF_001483705.2 Eufriesea mexicana | reverse complement strand
AAAGAATGGCATTGTCTTATGTGCTATACACTGTCATTTGTGAGATCTATGCACTGCACTGTGCCCTACCGTGCTCTGCTATGCACATGGGAGGTCTGACGTTGTGGCCGCGGCACGTTACATTTAGTTCGGCTACGTTCGGTTAGGTAATGTTAGGACAGGTTAAGTGTGGATATCTTTGACTTTTGTGCTACACATTCCAGTGCGGTGGATCGCTTCGCTCTACTATGCTCTTGTGTACTCTGCTTGTCCCTCGGAAGGCCAGCAATAGCGGTCGCGGC
>NW_016922404.1:0-499 GCF_001483705.2 Eufriesea mexicana | reverse complement strand
TCAATTTTATTGACATTTTAGAATAATATCGTGGTGAGCCAGCTTCCTTGCATGAGTAAGGAGAAAAGATACTTTTGGCGTGCAATACCCATTGCAATGCTGCAGAATCGGGCTGGAAAGTTCAATTGTATTGACATTTTGTTCTAATATCGTGGGGAACTAGCTTCCTGGGATAAGTATGGAGGAAAGATCCTTTTTGCGTGCTATAGCCGTTGCAATGCTACAGAATCGGGCTGGAAAATTCAATTTTATTGACATTTTAGAATAATATCGTGGTGAGCCAGCTTCCTTGCATGAGTAAGGAGAAAAGATACTTTTGGCGTGCAATACCCATTGCAATGCTGCAGAATCGGGCTGGAAAGTTCAATTGTATTGACATTTTGTTCTAATATCGTGGTGAACTAGCTTCCTGGCATAAGTATGGAGGAAAGATCCGTTTGGCGTACTATAGAAAATTGCAATGCTGTAGAATGTGGCCGGAAAATTCAATTTTATTGAC
>NW_016922403.1:0-9991 GCF_001483705.2 Eufriesea mexicana | reverse complement strand
GCTACGTTACGTTTGGTCATGTCAAGTAAGTCAGGTTGGAGACTGAAGCTTTCACTTTTGCGCTATGCGTTGATTTTCGGTTGATTCCTGCTCTCTACTGTGCTCTAGTATGTTCTGCTTTGCTCTGGGGAGGCCAGCGACAGTGGTCTCGGCACGTTATGTTGAGTGAGGCTACGTTCGGTTAGGTTGGGTTGGGCTATGTTTGGACGGGATAGCCTTATACTTTGCGCTGTATACTGCTTTGGTGTAAACTGCTGCGCTCTACTGTGCTGTGGTATGGCCTGCTTGGTTCTGGGGAGGAGAACAATAGCGGAATCGGCACGCTAGGTTGAGTCAGGCTATGTTTGGCTGTGTTCTGCTGGTTTGGGTTCGGCTTGGGTGGCTTTGACTTTTGTGATGAAAGCTGCGATTGTATGGCGTTCTGCGTTCTCCTCTCCACTAACGTGCTCCGGTTGACTCCGTGGCGGACAGTAATAGTGGTCGCGGCACTATGGGCTGAGATAGGTGAGGTCAAATTATGCTACTATTTGTAAGGTTAGGGTCGTGTCGCCTTGACTTTACCGCCATAGTCTGATATTAGGTGGATATCTGGTACCTACAGTGCTTTAATGACTTTAGCTTGGCTCTTGGAAGGTCAACAACAGTGGTCTCGGCTCCTAATGTTGTGTCAATATACGTTCGGTTAGTTTGGGTTGGGTAATGTTTGGTCTGGGTAGATTTAACTTTTGCGCTGTACGCAGCCATTCGGTGGTTTTCTGCGCCCTACTGTGCTCTAGTATGTCCTGCTTTGCTCTGGGGAGGGCAACAATAGCGGTCTCGGCACGTTAGGTTATGCCAGGCTATATTTGTCTGTGTTCTGTTTGTTTTGGTTAGGCATGGGTAGGTAGGTACATTCTGATATACACTGCGTTTATATGGATTTCTGCGTTCTACTCTCCTCTACGGAGTTCCGCTTGCGTCAGCGGAGGACGGAAATAGTAGTCTCGGCACGCTAGGTTGAGTTAGGTTACGCTTGATTATGTTACGGTTTGTTATGTAAGGAGAGGATAGCCTTCATTTCAGTGCCATAGTCTGCTATTAGGTGAATTTCTGCTCCATACAGTACTTTAGTTTTTTCAGCTCGGCTCTGGGAAGTCTAGCAATAGTGGTCTCGGTGCGTTATGATGAGACATGTTACGTTCGGTTAGGTTGGTTAAGGCTAAGTTTGGTCTGGATTGCTTTAACTTATGTGCCGTACACTGCTGTTCCGTGGACTTCTGCTTTATACTGCGCTCTAGTGTGTCCTGTTTGATTCTGTGGTGTCCAGCAATTTTCGTCGCGGCACGTCGGCGTAAGCTAGGACACGTGCGGATATGTTACAATTCTCTGGGTTAGGAGTGGATCGCTAACCCTTTAGTGCTACATTCTGCTACTAGATGGACCTCTGCACCAAACAGTCCTCTCACGTTTTCAGCCTGGATCTGTTAAGGCCAACAATAGTGGTCTCGTCACGTAACGCTGTGTGAGGCTATGTTCGGTTAGGCTGGGTCAGGCTAAGTTTGTTCGAGGCAGCATTAACTTCTGCGCAGTGCTCTGCTATTAGGTAGATTTCTGCGCTCTACTGTGCACAAGTATGTCCTGTTTGGCTCTGTGAAGGGCAACAATAGTGTTATCGGCACGTTATGTCGACTCAGGTTACGTTCGGTTATGCTGGGTCGCTCAACTGCGCTCTAGTACGTCCTGCTTGGCTTTGGGGAGGCCAGTAATAGTGGTCGCGGCACGTCAGCGTAAGCTCGGGTGCGATCGGTTATGTGACGTTTCTTTAGGTTATGGGAGGATAACTACAACATTAGTGCTGTGTTCTGCTATTAGGTGGATTTCTCCGCCCTACAGTGCTCTAATATTTGCAACTTGGCTCTGGCAAGGCCAGCAATAGTGGTCTTGTCACGTTATGATGTGTCTGGTTACGTTCGGTTACGTTATGTCAGGGTAGGTTTGGCCAGAATAGCTTTAACTTATGTGCTGTACACTACCGTTCGGTGGATTTTCGCGCTCTACTGTGCTGTAGTATGTCCAGCTTGGCTCCGGTCGCGGGTGTGTTGGGGAGACAATAGCGGCCTCGGCACGTTAGGTTGAGCTACGTTACGTTGGTTTTGTTACGGTTGGTTAGGTTTGGAGGTGATAGCTTTGACTTTAGTCGCTACCCTACAGTGCGTTAATGTTTTCAGCTTGGTACTGGGAAGGTCATCAACAGAGGTCTCGTCTCCTTATGTTGAGTCATGTTGCGTACGTTAGGATGGGTTATGCAATCATTGGTCGTCATGGCTACAACTTGTGCGCTGTACGCTGCCTTTCGGTGGATTTCTGCTCGACTCTGTGGAAGTCAGAAATACTGGTTTCCTCCCGTTATGTTGAGTGAGGTTACGTTCGGTTACATCATGTCGTTTTGGGTAGGTTTGGATAGATCTGATATCCGTGGTGTGCACTGCTATTCGGCGGACTTCTGCGCTCTACTGTGCGTTATTATGATCTGCTTGGCTTTGGGGAAGCCGGTATTAGTGGTCTCGGTACGACAGGTTGGGATAGGATACGTTTGGTTAGGTTATGTTGGCTTTGGTTAGATTTAGATATGTACGACTTTTCTGCTTTACATTGCGATTCTATTGATACCTGCTATCTTCTCTCCCATATTATGCTCAGCTAGGCCCGCTGGGAGTTGGGGGGAGCAATTCTGGTCGCGGCACGTTAGGCTGAATTGTATTACGTTTGGTTAGGTGAGGATTGGCTGGGTTATGTTCGGATTGCTTTGACTTATGTGCTCAACACTGATATTCTATGAACTTCTGAGCTCCGCTGCGCTCTATCATATTCTGCTTGCCTCTGGGGAAGTCGGCGATAGTGGTCGCTGCACGCTAGGTTTAGTTATTCTGCGTTAGGTTAGGTTAGGTTAGGTCTTGTAAAGTTAGGATATATTTGGCTTTTGCTCTATACAATGCTATTTGGCGGCCCTTTGCGTTCTACTGTGCTCTACTGTACCCTGCTCGAATCTGGTGAGGCCAGCGATGGTTGTGCCACGACAGGTTTTGTTGGATTTCGAATGGTTAGGCCATATTTGTTCGGGTTAGGTTTGGATTGCTCTGACATTCTTGGCAAGGACTGCTATTCTGTGGATTTCTGCGCTCTACTGTGCCCTAATTTGCTCTGCTTGTCTCTGGGGATGCCAGAAATGGTGTTCTCGGCTGGTTATGTTTATTTAGTCCACGTATGGTTAGGTTAGGTTAGGTCAGGTTAGAATATGTTATCTTTGCCTTTCGTGCATTACGCATCAATGCGTCGGCTTTCTGCGGTCTACTATGCTCTAGTCTGTTCTGCTTGACCTGGGAAGGTCAGAAGTAGTGGTCTAAGCGCGTTAGGTTTGGAAATGTTACGCTTGGTATTGCTGTGTGTGGGTGGGTTAAGCTATGACGGCTCTGAGATTTGTGATACACACTGGCATTTGGCCGCTTTTCTGCGCACTGTTGTGATCAACAATGCCCTGCTTTGCACTGGGGAGGCCTTAAACTGTGGCCCGGCGAATTCGGTTGCGTTATCGTACGTTTGGTTAGGTTAGGTTAGGTTAAGTTTGGTAAGGTAACGATTACTTTGACTTTTGTGCCATTCGCTGCAATGCGGTCGATTACTGTTCTCTAATATATTCTGCTTGACGCTCTGGATGCCAGCAATACCGGTCGTGGCACGTTACCTTGTGTTATGATGCGGTTGGTCATGTTAGGTTAGCTTAGGATTCGTCAGGTTATTCTTGACTTTTGTGCTACACACTGCTCTTCGGTGGATTTCTACGCACTACGTTGCTCTACCATACTTTGCTCGACATTGGGGTGTCCGGTGATAGTTGCCACGTCACCTTAGCTTGCGCTATACTACTTTCAATAAGGTTATGTTTGTCTGGGTTAGGATGGGATATCTTTCACCTTCGTGCTATCCATTGCCGTCCTATGGACCTCTGCGCTCTACTCTCCTGTAGTATGCCATGCTAGGCTCGAGGGAGTCCAGCAATCGTGGCCCGACGCGTCATGTTGTATCAAGTTACGTCTGGTTAGGTTAGGTTAGGTCAGGTAATATTAGGTTGTCCTTGAATTTTGCGCTGGACACTGCAATGTTGCGAATTTCGGCGTTCCACTGTGCTGTTGTATATTCTGGTTGGCTCTGCAGAGTTCAGGAATAATGGTCTAGGTGCTATAGGTTGAGCTAGGTCACGTTTGGCTATGCTATGCCTAGTTAGGTTAGGCTATAGTATATTTGACCTTTGCGCTATAAGCAGCTGTTCGGTGTATTTCTGCGCTCTCCTGTGCTCTACAATACTCTACTCGTCTCCGGGGAGGACAGCAATAGTGGTCGCGGCACGTTTGGTTGAGGTAGATTACGTTTGGCTAGGTTAGATTACGATGTGTTAGGTTAGGATAGCTTTGTCTTTTGTGGTACGCACTGCTATTCTATAGACCTCTGCGCTCTTCTTTGCGCTATCGCACTCTGCTTTTCCATGGGGACGCCAGGAATTGTGTTCTGGGCACGTTAGCTTTAGTTACGTTACGTTTTGCTACGTTAGGTTTGGGCAAGTTTGGTTAGGACGGCTTTGACTTTTGTGATATACACCGCAATTCTGTGGATTCCTGCGAGCTACTCTGCACTAATATGCTCTGATTGGTGCTGGGGAGGACAGCAATAGTGGCATCGGCACGTTAGGTTCAATTAGGCTGCGTTCATTTTGGTTACGTTTCAATAGGTTAGGATACGATAGCCTTGATTATTGTCGTATAGGCTGATATTCGGCGCATTCCTGAGCTCCACTGCGTTCTAATATCCCCTGCTTTGATCTGGGAATGCATGAAACTGTGGCCGCGGCGCGTTAGGTATAGTTATGTTACGTTCGGTTAGGTTAGGTTTGTCTGGATTTGGTCAGGATATCTTTGACTTTCGCGTTTTACGCAGCCATTTTGTGGACCTCAGGGCTCTGCTCTCCTCTAATATGCTCCGCTTGGCGCTGGGAAGGCCAGCAATAGTGGTCTCGGCACGTTAGATTTAGTGAGGCTGCGTGTGGTTAGGTCACGTTTGGTTAGGTTAGTATAGGATAGCCTTGACTATTGTGCTATACACTGCTGTTTGGTGGATCTATGAATTCTATATTGCTCTATTATGCTCTGCTCCGCTCTCGGGTGGCCAGCAATAGCCGTAGCGGCACGTCAGTTTTGGTTACAATACGTCTGATTGCGTTACGTTTCTGCCTTACGTTAGGTCAGGATAACCTAGACTTTTGCTCTGTACACTGCTATTCGGCGGATTTCTGCGCTTTACTGTGCTCTAGTGTATTTCGCCTTGCCGTGGGACGTCAGCAATAGTGGTCTAGGCACGTTATGTTGTGTTAAGTTACGTTTGGCCTTATTACGTTTGTTTTGGTTAGGACATAGTAGACACGACCTTTGTATATTACACTTCAATGCGACGAATTTCTGCGCTCTACTTTGCTTTAGCTTATTCTGCTTGGCTCCGGAGAGGTCAGCAATAGCGGTATAGGCACGTTTGGTTGGGTAATGTTACATTTGGTTGTGATACGTTTGGCTACGTTAGAATAGGGTAATCATTAGCTTTGTGTTATAAACTGCTATTCGGTGCATTTCTGCGATCGCCATTGCTCTACTATACCATGCTCGAATCTGAGGAGCACAGCAACGGCCGTCGTGGCACGATAGGCTATATTAGGGTACATTCGCCTGGGTTAGGCATGTTTACGCTTGGTCAGGATTGCTTTGGCTATTGTGTTATACTTTGCTATTCGGTAGACTACTGCGCGCAAATGTGCTCTAATATCTTCTGCTTGGCACTGTGGAGGAGAGCAATAGTGGCCGCGGCACGATATGTTGTGTCAGTCCACTTTCGTTTGGGGTTTGTTTTGTCAGGCTAGGTTAGGATATCTATGACTTTTGTGCTTCACAATGCAATGCGGCGGATTTCGGCTCACTACCGTGCTCTAGTATATTCTGACTAGCTCTGCGAAGTTCAGCAGTAGTTGTCCAGGCTCGTTAGGTGGAGTTATGTTACGTTTGGCTACGTTATGTTTGGCCACGTTAGGCATGGACAGCTTTCACTTTTGTGCTATGCACTGCTCTTCCGTGGATTTCTCCGCTCTACTGTGATCTAATATGCTCTGCTTAGCTCAGGGGTGTCCAGAAATGGTGGTCGTGACATGTTATGATATGTTAGATAATGTTTGGTATGGTCAGGTTATGTTCTGTTAGGTCACTGTGTCCTTGACTTTTGTGCTCAACACTGCGATCCTATGGACCCCTAGGCTCTACTGTACTTCGCTTAACTCTCGGGAGCCCAGAAATAGTGGTCGCGGTGCGTTAGCGTGGGTTATATTGCGCTTGGCTATGTTAGGTTACGATGTGTTAGGTTAGGATAGCTTCGACGTTTGTGCAACACGCTGCTATTCTATGGACTTTTGCGCTCTTCATTGCCGCATCACATATTGCTTGTCTCTGTGGACGCTAGGAGTAATGCCCTCGGCACGTAAGATTGAGTTATGCTACGCTTGGTTATGACAGGTTTGGCTATGTTTGATTAAAACAGCTTTGACCTTTGTGCTATACAGTGCTATTCGGACGATTTCAGCGTTCTACATTGCTCTACCATACTCTGCTTAACTGTCGTGAAGCCAATAAAAGCAGTCGTGGCACGTCAGTTATGGTTACTTACGTTAGGTTTGGTCAGGGTAGTATTGGATTGCTTTGACTTTTGCGCTCTACACTCCTATTCGTCGAATTTCTGCGCTCTGCTGTGCCTTAATATTCTCTGCTTGGTCCAGGGCAGGCCAGCAATTCTGGCCTCGTCAAGTAACGTTGAGTTAGGTTACGTTTGGTTACGTTAAGTTTGGTTCGGTTAGGGCAGGATACCTTCGACTTTTGGCTATGCACTTATATTTGGTGGATTTCTGCGCTTCACTGTGCTCTAATATTTTCTGCTTAGCTCTGGGGTGGCCAGCGAGTGTGCCCTTGGCACGATAGGTTGAGTTCTGTTACGTTCGGTTATGTTAGGTTTGGTAAGGTTAGGATTCGGTAGCTTTGACTTTTGTGCTATACGCAGCGATTCTAAGGATTTCTTCGTTCTACTCTCCTCCCATACGTCCTGCTTGGCCCTGTGGAGGCCAGCAACAGTGGTCTCGGCACGTCGGGTTTAGTTTTGATACGATCGGTTGTGTGACGATTGGTTACGTTAAGATAGGATAACCTTGGCTTTTGTACTATACACTGTTATCCGCTGATTTTCTGCATTTTACCTTGCTCCAGTATGTTCTGCTTGGCTGTGGGGAGGCCAACAATAGCGGTCTCGGCACCTTAGGTTGAGTTAAGTTACGCTTGTCTACGTCACGTTTTGTTAGGTTAGGACGTGACATCTTCGACTTTTGAGCTATAGACCGCAATTCTGTGGATTTCTGCGCTCTACTGTGCGCTAGTACATTCTGCTTGGCTCTTAGGATCGCAGCAATAGAGGTGACGCCTCGTTAGGCTCAGTTAGGTAACGTTCGGTTATGTTACGATTTGTTATGTTAGGAGAGGATAGCTTTACCTTTTTTGCTACACACAGCTATTCGGTGCATTTCTGCGCTCTACTGTGTTCTAGTATGTCCCGCTTGTCCGTGGGTAGATCAGAAACAGTGGTCTCGCCAGGCAAGTGTGCGTTACGTTAGGTTTGTGTGTGTTATGGTTGCTTAGACTAGGAAAGCATAGCTTTGACTTTTGTAACATAAGCTGCTACTCGGTGAATATCTGCGCTCTACACAGTTCTAATATGCAATGCTTGTCTCTGCGGAGGCTAGCAATAGTGGTCTCGGCACGTTAGGTTAACATAGGTTACGCTTGGTCTGGTTATGTTATGTTGGTTTCGGTTAGGTTAGCTTTGAATTTTGTGCTGTACACTTTTGTTCGGCGGATTTTTGCTCTCTACATTGCTCTGCCATACTCTGCTCACCTCTGCGGACGCCAAAAATAGTTGCCGCCTCACGTTAGTTTGAGTTAAATTACGTTTGGCTAAGTTAGGTTACGTAGGGTTAGTTTAGGACCTCATTGACTTTTGTGATGCACACTGCTATTCTATGGACATCAGCGCTCATCTCTGCGCTATCTCACCCTGCTTTCCTCTGTGGACGCCAGGAATGGTGCTCTCGGTCCGATAGGTTTGGCTATGTTACGTTTGGTTTGGCCAGGCTTGGTCAGGTTTGGTTTGGGTTGAATTCACATTTGTGCTATACCCCGATATACGGACGATTTCGGGGTTCCACATTGCTCCGCTATGCTTTGCTTAACTCTCGTGAAGCCAGCAGTAGCGCTCGTGGCACGTCAAGTTGAGTTGACGTTACGACAGCTCATGTTACGTTTGGCTATGTTGGGATAGGACAGCCCTGACTTTTGTTCTATACAGCAGCTGGGTGGATTTGAAAGCTCTTCACTGCTCTTCCACAGACTGCTCGACTCTGGGGAGCCCAGCAATAGCGGTCTCGTCCCGTTCGTTCGAATTACTCTGCGTTCGGATCGGTTAAGTTAGCCTGGGTAAGGATCTAATAGCTTTGACTTACGTGGTATACTGTTGTTCGGTGGTTCTTTGCGCTCTATGTTGCTCTACTGTACTCTGCTCGACACTCGGAATGACAAAAATAGTGGCCGTGGTTCGAAAGGTAAAGTTATGTCACGATGGCCAGGTTAGATTTAGTTACTGTAGGGGAGGACTGTTTTGACTTCTGCGCTATACACTGCTATTCCGTGGATTCCAGCGCTCTTCTGTGCTCTAGTATGCTCTGCGTGGCGCATAGGGGGCCAGTAATATTTGTCTCGGCTCGTAAGGTTGAGTTACGTTACGTTTGGTTAGGATAGCTTAGGTAAGGTATGGTCAGGAAATGTTTGACTTTCGTGCTATTCGCTGCAATGCAGTCGACTACTGCGCTCCACTGTGCTTTAGTATGTTCTGCTCGGCTCTGGGAGCCAAACAATGGTGGTCTCGGCACATTAAGTTGTGATAGGCTACGTTTGGTTATGTTACGTTTGGTTTGGTCAGGATAGGATAGTTTTGACCCTTGTGCTATACACTGCTGTGTGGTGGGTTATTACGCTCCACTGTGCTCTAGTATATTCTGCTCGGCTCTGCGGATGCAGGCAATAGCAGTCTCGACACGATACGTTTTGTTATGCTACCTTCGTTTATGTTACGTATGGATAGGTTTGGCTAGCATCGACTATTGTACTGTGCACTGTGATTCTGTGGGTTTCTGGCCTGTACTCTCTACTAGAGTCTCCTGCTTGTCTCTGTGGAGGGCAAGAAAAGTGGTCTCGGCACGTTAGGGTGAGTCATGTTACGTTTGGTTACGTTACGTTTGGTTGGGTTAGGATATGATAGTTTTGGCTTTTGTGCTGTACAATACTATTCAGTGTATTTCTGCGCTCTACTGTGATATAATATTCCCTGCTTTGATATGGGAATGCCAGGAATGATGGTCGCTGCAAGTTAGGTTGTGTTGTGGTGCGTTCGGTTTGAATAGGATTGGTTAGGTTTGTTTGGGATAGCTTTGTCTTTTGTGCTTTACACTGCAATGGGGCGGGTTCCAGCGCTCTATTGTGCTGTATTATATTCTGGTTGGCTCTGTGGAAGTCAGCAGTAGTAGTCTAGGCACGGCATATCTTGTTAGGTTACGTTTGGCTATGGTATGTTTGGCTATGTTAGGCAGGGATAGCTCCGAGTTTTGTGCTATACACTGCTGTTCGTTGGAACACTGCGCTCTTCTGTGCTCTAATATGTACTACTTGTCTCTTGGGAGGCCAGCAGTGGTGGCTTCGGCTCGCTAGGTTTAGTTAGCCATCGTTCGGTTAGGTTAGGTTGGTTTGAGTCCGGTCAGGATAGCTTCGACTTTTCAGCTATACGCTGCAATTATATGGGCTTCTGCGCTCCACTCTCCTCCAGTATGTTC
>NW_016922402.1:1482-1822 GCF_001483705.2 Eufriesea mexicana | reverse complement strand
GACTTTTGTGCTATGCACTGCAATTCGGTGGATTTCCGCGCTATGCTGTGCTCTGGTAAACTCCGCTCGGCTCCAGTTAGGCCGGCAGTAGTGGTCTCGGCATGTTACTTTGAACTATGCCACGTTTGGTTATGTTACGTTTGGTGAGGTTAGGGCGGGATAGTATAGACATCTGTGCCATATACTGCTATCATCTGACTTCTGCGCTCTACTGCGTTCTAATATTCTCCGCCTGTCTCTGGTGAGGCCAGAAACAGTGGTCTCGGCGCGTTAGCGTTGGTTAGGCTACGTTTGCTTACGACAAGTTTGGTTACGTTGGGACAGTATATTTTGGCCTTTT
>NW_016922402.1:0-1438 GCF_001483705.2 Eufriesea mexicana | reverse complement strand
CTGCTTGGCACTGTGGTAGCCAGTAATAGTGGTATCGGCACGTTAGGTTGAGTTATGCTACGATTCGTTAATTTAGGTTAGGAGGGCATGGTTATGATTTCTTTGACTTTTGTGCCATACACTAGCAGTTGGTTGATCCCTGCGCTCTAGATTGCTCTACTATACTCTGCTCGGCACTGGGGATGCGAGCAATATTGGCGGCGGCACGTTAGGTTGTGTTATGTTACGATTGGATAGGACATGTTGGGCTATACTTGGTGAGGATTGCTTTGACTTTCGTGCTATACACTGTCACACAGTGTATTTCTGCGATTTTCTGTGCTCAACTACTTTCTGCTTGGTTCAGGCGAGGCCAGACGCAGTGGTCGCCGTGCGTTACATTGAGCTGTACTACGCTTTGCTAGGATAAGCTACGACAAGTTAGGCTACGATATCTACGGCTTTTTTGCTATTCACTGCAATGCGGTGGATTACTGCGCACTAGTGTCCTCTAGTAGATTCTGCTTATGTCTATGGGGCCCAGCAATAATGGTCCCGTTATGTTGGGTCGAGTTAGGTTACGTTTGGATACGTTAAGCTTGGCAAGGTTAGGATATGCTACTTTGACTTCTCAGCTATTCACTGCTACTCCGTGGGAACCTGCGGTATAGCGTGGTCTGATATGCTCTGCTTGGCACAGGGGCGCCCTGTAATAGTGGTCTGGGCACGTTAGGTTCAGTTAGATTACGTTTCGTTTGGTTAGGTTAGGATTGCTTACTTAGGCTGTCTACGGCTTTTGTGCTATACATTGCAATGCGGTGAATATCTGCTCTCTGCTGTGCTGTAGTATATTCTGCTCGGCGCTGGGGATGTCAGCAGTAGTAGTCTCGGCTGGGTAGCTTGGGTTAGGCTACGTTTCATCATAATACGTTTGGCGAGGATAGGATAGGGTAGTTTAGGCGTTTGTGCTGTACACTGCCATCCTCGTATATCTGTGCTCTACTGAGTTCTAATATATTATGCCTGTCCCAGGCGAGACCAGCAATAATGTTCTCGGCACGATAGGTTGAGTTATGTGACGTTTGGTTAGGTTAGGTTACGTCAAGCTCGGTCTGGTTATCTTTGACTTTCGTGCTGTATTCTGCTATTCGGAGGATTCCTGCGCTCGACTGTGATCTACTATACCCTGCTCGACTTTGGGGATGCGAGCAATAGTGGCCGGGGTAAGTTAGGTTGAGCTATGTTACGTTTGGCTATGATATGATTTGATATATTAGGATAGGATAGCTTTGACTTTTGTGCTATAAACTGCTATTCGGTGGACCTCAGCTCTCCAGTGTGCCCTAGTACGTTCTACTTGGCTCTGCGGTGGCCAGCAATAGTGGTCTCGGCTCGCTAGGTTCAGGCAGGTTACGTTTCGTTATGTTAGGTAAGGAAGGTTCGGTTAGGATTTCTACGA
>NW_016922401.1:0-818 GCF_001483705.2 Eufriesea mexicana | reverse complement strand
TTAATATTTATTACTTATATGTCTTAACCTATAGGATTAGTTTCATACATAAGATGTACTACAACTAATAAGTACTCTTAAGGATAATCTAATTCCACATATAACAACAACTAATGATTAATAATTTCTTTTATGTTTTATACATCCAATGCATTTATTGATTTAATTAAATGTTACATTAGCTAATCCAAGTCTTAATGTAAAACTAACAATTGAAAGCATAATCACTAATTTGATAAGTTTGTTTGAAATGCTTGGACCAATAAGTATTTATAACTGTCTTCCTAAATGATTATTAACGTTTGAATCAATTATTTTCTATCCCAAATTGTATTGATCAATTTCAAGTCGATTTAATTTAATTTGGTTTCAATTTTTAAATATCAAATTTGCGGAATGTATGTTAATGTATAATTAAAGAAATTTGTATATATATCTTTATTGCATTTTTACATTTACTTCCCCATATTTCTACTACAGCTAGACAATTAACTTTTAGTTCATAAATATCATTAACTTTACGATTAACATCAATTATTTGACTTGAAAGAAATGCATAAACAAATTCTTCATTCATTTAGTTTCATTAGGTTCACCTTGATATTTAATAAGTTTTGCAGTAATTTTTGAGTCAATTAGAAGTATTATACGATCGTTGACTTTGTCAATTCGAATATGTGAAAATTTGATTTCTGGGGATATAATTTTAACATTATTAGGAATAGCATGAATAAATTTTTTCATATTACGTATCTTTTAATTCTTATTCAAAATATTATAATTAATTTAGAAAGCTTTATGTCATATATTTAGGCTTA
>NW_016922400.1:0-852 GCF_001483705.2 Eufriesea mexicana | reverse complement strand
TTATAACACCAAAGTCAACGATATCCAAACCTAACCCAAAATAACATAACCTAACCAAGCGTACCCTAACTCAATCTAACGCGCCGAGACGAACAAAGCTGGCCTTGGCAGAGCGAAGCTGAACATGTTACACCAGATGTGAATGCAGGAACGCACCGTGTGGCAGTGTATTGCTCAAAACTCAAAGCTAATCTCTCCTAACCTAACCAATCGTAACATAACTAAACGTAGCATAACTCAACCTAACGTGCCGCGACCACTATTGCCGGCCTCCCCGGAGCCAAGCAGAGCATGCTAGAGCGCAGTAGTGCGCTGAAATGCACCGAAAGCTATGAGTAGCAAAAGAGTCAAGTCTATCCGAGCCTAACACGTGCAAACGTTACCTAACCAAACGTAGCATATCCCAATGTAACGTGCCGGAACCACTATGACGGCCTTCCCAGGGCCAAGCAGGATATAGTAGAGCACAGTAGAGCGCAGAAGTCTTCCGAGTAACAATGTACGACACGAAAGCAAGAGCTGCTTTATCCGAAGTAGACGCAGCCTAACCCAACCAAATGTAATATAACTCATGTTTACGTGACGAGTAGTTTATCGCTGGTCTCCTCAGGGACAAGCAGAACATAATAGAGGAGAGTAGAGCGCAGACGCCCATATAATCGCCGTGTATAGCACAAAAATGAAAGCTATCCTATTCCAACCTAACCAATCGTAACACTACCAAGCGCAACATAACTCTACCTAACGAAACTCGAGCACAATTGCTGGCCACCTCAGAGCCGAGCAGAAAGCAGTAGAGGAGAGTAGTGCTCTGAAATTCATAGAATAGCAGTGTACAGTAGAAAAGTCGAA
>NW_016922399.1:0-216 GCF_001483705.2 Eufriesea mexicana | reverse complement strand
ACGGTATTGGTCGAAATTGTTATTAAAATTGAATTTTCGGGGCAGATTCTTTAGCATTGTAATAGCTATAGCACGGCAATAGTGTCTTTCCTTCCTATTTATACAAGAAAGTTAGCTCACCACGATATTAGTCGAAAATGTCATTAAAAATACATTTTCCAGCAAGATTCTGTAGCATTGCAATGGCTATAGCTCGCCAGTAGAATCTTTTCTCCT
>NW_016922398.1:0-1730 GCF_001483705.2 Eufriesea mexicana | reverse complement strand
CTATATATCCTCACATCCATACATACATTAATCCTACCGTCCGTACTTCCATTCATCGATACTTCCATCGGTACATACGTACATTCGTCCAACCATACCTCAAACCATCCATACACCAATCCATCCATACTGCCATCCTTCCATACATCCATCCATCCATATATGCATCCAACAATCCATCCATCCATCTATACACCCATAAATACATCAATACATACATCCACCCGTCCATACATCCATTCATATATCCATCCATACATCCACACGTACGTACATCCATACATTCGTATATGAATACATCCATCCATCCATACATCCATACATACATCAATAGGTACATCCATACATACACCCATACATACATCCATACACACATCCACACATATATCCTTACATACATCCATAGATACATCCATACATCCGTTCATCCGTTCACACAACAATTCATCCATGCAGCCATACAACCACACATCCATACGTCCAAATATCCTTCCATCCGTACTTCTAACCCTCGATGCATCCATCCATCCATACATCCATACATACACCTTCAATTACATCCATACACACATTCGTACATACATCCATACATTCACCCATACATCCACACATCTATCCATCCATACACCCAACCATCCATACATGCATCCGTACATCC
This sequence comes from Eufriesea mexicana, assembly GCF_001483705.2. Lineage (NCBI taxonomy): Eukaryota > Metazoa > Arthropoda > Insecta > Hymenoptera > Apidae > Eufriesea > Eufriesea mexicana. The sequence goes on along the minus strand of NW_016922398.1, from coordinate 1,072 downwards.
TCCCATCCTTTCACCCACACTTCAGTCCATCCACCCATTCATTCATGCAGCCACACATCCATACATACACACATCCGTACATACATACATCCGTACATCCGTCCCTTCATACATCAATCCATCCCAACATGCATTCATCCATACATAGATCCATCCATACATCCATCTTTCCATACATCCATACGTCCACCCATCCATACATCCGTCGAACCATACATCCATCCATCCTTACTTCCACCGAAAAATCCATCCATCCATCTATACACCAATACACATATCAATACAGACATCCATACATACACCCATACATTCATCCACACATACATCCATACATACAACCTTACATACAATCGTAAATACATCCATACACACATCCATACATCCATACATTCGTATATACATACACCCATACATCCGTCCATCCATACACCCATCTATCGACATACCTACACATCCTCACTTCCACACATCCATTAATCCTACCATCCGTACTTCCATTCATCGATACTTCCATCCATCCATGCATACATATATATAAATTCATACATCGGTACATGCGTACATTCGTCCAACCATACCTCAAACCATCCATGCACCCTTCCATCCATAGAGCCATCTTTCCATACATCCATCCATCCATTCATTCATCCAACAATCTATCCATCCATCCATGCACCCATAGATACATCAATACAGACATCCATCCATCCACTCATACATCCGTCCATTCTTGCATACGTACATATATAAATCCATACATCCACACATCCGGACATCCATCCATCAGTGTATCCGTCCAACCATACATGCATACACTCATACACCCATACATCCATAAATCCATCCATCCGTACATACATCCATCCATACATGCATCGAACCATACATTCATCCAACATTCCATCCATCCATCCATCCATACATCCATGCATACATCAATACATACATCCATACACACAAAAGTTCATTCGTCCATACATACATCCATACACATATCCTTCCATACATGCATACATACATACATACATACATACATACAAACATCCATACATACAACCATGCACACATCCAT
>NW_016922397.1:0-893 GCF_001483705.2 Eufriesea mexicana | reverse complement strand
GAGAAACCAACGGCTACAGTGCTCTGCTTTATGGATGTACTAAGTACTGTACTTTCTATTGTACACGTCTCTCGCCATAACTGTAATATGCGCTGAACAACATGTACCCTTTGGAACATAAATGATCACTGAAGTGATTAATCTAACGGCTACAGTCCTGTATTAATAGATGAAGCAATTACCGTACCGGGAATTAAAGGTATATCTAGCCATAACTGATGTATCCATTTATTATTCTAGAGCTGCTGTAGAAGGTATATTATCAGTGAACAGATTAATACAACGGCTGCAGTACCTTAATGGTGGCTGTACTCAGTGTTGCTATGTCAATTGTTAATTTCTGGCGATTTAAAGGATCTCCAATTTGTCATTCTAGAAATGCTACAGAATCCAATTCATCCTTGAAGATGTTAACCCGACTGCTGCTATGCTCTGCTATTGAATGTACTATGTACCGTAATATCAATTGCAAATATCTGTAGCCGTAACGGTACCATGCATTGATTATTCTAGACTTGCTTTGGAATTTGCATCGTCCGTGGGTTAATTAATACATTGGCTACAGTACTGTGACGCTGGTTGTACTCAGTACGATTATGTGAATTATTAATAACTCCAGCTATAAAGGATCTGTATTTTGCCATTCTAGAATTGCTATAGATTCTACGTCCTAATTATATTTATGCATGCCTGGGATTTGTTGATGGTTCTACTAAGAACCGTACTCTCAATTGTTCATATCCCATGGCATAACAGTACTCTACTTTGATTACTATAGACCAGCTTCGGAATATACATCGTCAGTGATGATAATAATACAGCGGCTGCATTATTGTGGTGGTGGCTGTACTTTGTACCGTTTCGTCACTTGTTAATATCTAGAAATATAATGG
>NW_016922396.1:0-626 GCF_001483705.2 Eufriesea mexicana | reverse complement strand
TTAAACGTAGCCTAACCCAACCTAAACGAACGTAGCATGAGTCATCATAACGTGGCGAGTCCTTCCTTGCTGGCCTTGCCAGGGTGAAGCTTAAAGTATTAGAGCGCTGTAAGAAGCAGGAATCCACCTTATAGCAGAATGCAATTCTGAAGACAAAGCTATCCCCTCCTATCCTAACCAATCGTGACACAAACAAAAGAAACCTAGCTCGAACTAACCTGCCGCGACCACTACTGCTGGCCTCCTCAGAGCAAAGCCGAGCCCATAAGAGGAGGGTAGAACGCAGTGAACGCAGAAATCCATGGAATCGCCGTTTATATCGTAAAAGACGGGGTCACCCAAACCCAACCATAACAAACAGAACATAACCAAACGTAGCATAACCCAAACTTAACGGCCGAGGCTGCTATTGCCGCCCACCCCAGAGTCCGGCAGGAGAAACTAGTGCACAGTTGAGTCCAGAAGTCCTCCGAACAGCAGTGTACAAGGCAAAACTTAAAGCTATTCTGACCAAACATTGTCTAACCCAACCTAACCGAACGAAGCTGAAAATATCAGTGCACTGTAGGGGGCCGGTATCCACCTAGTACCATACTATAGCACAAAAGTCAAAGCTATACCCTCCT
>NW_016922395.1:0-10792 GCF_001483705.2 Eufriesea mexicana | reverse complement strand
CCTCCTTCTTTATGCAAGAAAGTTATTTCACAGCGATATTAGTCGAAACTGTCGATATAATTATATTTGCCAGCCAGGTACATAGGCTAATTCTATAGCACTGCAAAGGCTATAGCACGCCAATCGAATCTTTCCGCCTTATTCATGCAACGAAGTTAGCTCACCACGATGTTATTCGAAAATGTTAATAAAATTGAATTTTCCAGCCAGATTTCATTGCACTGGAATGGCCATAGCACGCCAATAGAATATTTCATCCAGATTTATGCAAGGAGCACAGCTCACCACGATATTATCCGAAAATGTAAATAAAATTGAATGTTCCAGACAGGTTCTATAGCATTACAATGGCTATATCACGTCAATAGAATCTTTCCACCTTATATATGGGAGATAGTTAGCTCACCACAATATTAGTCGGAAATGTCAAGAAAATTAATCTTTCCAGCCTGATTCTATAGCACTGCAACGGTTATAGCACGCAAATAGAATCGTTCCTCCTTATTTAAGCCAAGAAGGTATCTCACCACGATACGAGTGGAAAATGTGAGAAAAATTGAATTTCCCATGCAGATCCTATAGCATTGCAATGGCTATATCACGTCAATAGAATCTTTCCACCTTATATATGGGAGATAGTTAGCTCACCACAATTTTAGTCGGAAATGTCAAGAAAATTAATCTTCCAGCCAGATTCTATAGCACTGCAACGGTTATAGCACGCAAATAGAATCGTTCCTCCTTATTTAAGCCATGAAGGTATCTCACCACGATACGAGTGGAAAATGTGAGAAAAATTGAATTTCCCATGCAGATCCTATAGCATTGCAATGGCTATTGCACGCCCGTAGAATCTTTCCTCCTTATCTATGCAAGAAAGTCATCTCACCACGATATTATATCGAAAATGTCGATAAAATTGACCTTTCCAGCCACGTTCTATAGCACTGCAACGGGTGTAGCACGCAAATAGAATGTATCCTCCTTATTTACGCAAAAAAGATATCCCACCACGATACTAGTCGAAAATGTGAGTAAAATTGAATTTCCCATGCAGGTCCTATAGTATTGCAATGGCTATTGCACGCCAATAGAATCTTTCCTCCTTATTTAAGAAAGAAAGCTAGCTCACCCCGATATTAGCCGAAACTGTCAATATAATTATATTTTCCAGCCAGATTCTCTAGCAATGCAATGGCAATAGCTCGCCAATAGAATCCTTCCTCCTTATTTATGCAAGAAAACAAGCTCACAACGATATAAGTCGAAAATGTAAATAAAATAGAATTTTACAGTCAGATTCCACAGCATTGCAAAGGCTATAGCACACCAATAGAATTCTTCCTCCTTGTTTGTGCAAGAAAGTTAGCTCACAACGATATTAGAAGAAAATGTTAATAAAATTGGATTTTCCAGCCAGATTCTTTAGCTTTGCAATGTCCATAGCGCGCCAAAAGAATCTTTCCTCCTTATTTATGCACGAACGTTAGCTCACCCCGATATTAGTCGAAAATGTTAACAAAATTATATTTTCCAGCCAGATACTATAGCACTGCAATGGCTATAGCAAGCCAATGGAATTTTTCCTCCGTATTTATGCAGGTAAGTTAGCTCACCACGATATTATTCGAAAATGTCAATAAAATTGAATCTTCCTGAAAGATTCTATAGCTTTGCAATGGCTACAGCACGCTAATAGAATCTTTCCACCTTATTTATGCAAGAAAGTTTTCTCACACCGATATTATACGAAAATGTCAATAAAACTGAATCTTCCAGCCAGATTGTATACCATTGCAATGGCTATACCCACGCCAATAGAATCCTTCCTCCTTATTTATGCAACAAAGTCAGCCCACCACGATAATAGCCGAAAATATTAAAAAAATTGAATTTTCCAACCAGATTCTATAGCACTGCAATGGCTATAGCACGCCTATAGAAGCCTTCCTACTTATTTATGCAAGAAAGCTAGCTCACCAAGATAAAGGTCGAAAATGATAATAAAATTATATTTTCCAGCCAGATTCTATAGCACTACCAACGCTACAGCTCGCCAATGGAATTTTTACTCCTTATTTATGCAGGAGGGTTAGCTCACCACGACACTAGACGAAAATGTGGATAAAAATGAATCTTGCAGCCTGATTCTATAGCATTGCAATGGCTATAGAACGCCAATAGGATCTTTCCACCTTACTTATGCAAGAAAGTCAGCTCAACAGGATATTATTCGTAAGTGTCAATAAAATTGTATTGTCCGGGCAGGTTCTATAGTATTGCAATGGTTATAGCACGCCATTAGAATCTTACCTCCTTACCTATGCAAGAAAGATAGCTCACCACGATATTAGCCGAAATATCTATACAATTAAACTTTCCAGCCAGATTCTGTAGCACTGCAGTAGCAATAGCACGCCAATAGATTTCTACCGCCTTGTTTTTGCAAGTTAGCTCACCACGATATAAGTCGAAAATGTCATTAAAATTGAATCTTCCTTCCAGATTCCACAGCATTGCAATGGCTATAGCACGCCAATAGTACCTTCCCTCCATATTTATGCAGGAAAGTCGGCTCACCACGATATCAGTCGAAAATGTCAATAAATATAATTTTTCCAGCCAGATTCTACAGCAATGCAATGGCAATAGCACGCCAATAGAATCCTTACTTCTTATTTATGCAAGAAAACTAGCTCACAACGATATTAGAAGAAAATGTTAATAAAATTGGATTTCCCAGCCAGATTCTTTAGCTTTGCAATGTCTATAGCGCGCCAAAAGCATCTTTCCTACTTATTTACGCAAGAACGTTAGCTCACCCCGATATTAGTCGAAAATGTAAATAAAATTATATTTTCCAGCCAGATACTATACCACTGCAATGGCTATAGCAAGCCAATTGAATTTTTCCTCCGTATTTATGCAGGTAAGTTAGCTCACCACGATATTATTCGAAAATGTCAATAAAATTGAATTTTCCGTCCAGATTCTATAGCATTGCAACGGCAGTAATACGCAAATAGAAATCTTCCTCCTTGTTCTTGCAAGAAAGCTAGCTCACCACGATATTAGCCGAAACTGTCTATATAATTATATTTTTTATCCAGATACTATGACACTGCAACGGCTATAGCACGCCAACGAAATTTTTCCTCCTTGTTTATGCAAAAATGTTAGCTCACCACGATATTGGAACAAAATGACAATAAAATTATATTTTTCACCCAGATTCTGTATCACTGCAATGGCTACAGCACGCCAATAGGGTCTGTCCTCGTTCTTTATGCAAGAATGTTAGCTCATCCCGATATTAGTCGAAAATGCCAATAAAATTGAACTTTCCAGACAGATTCTGTAGCATTGCGATGCCTATACGACGGCAAAACAATCTTTCCTGCTTATTTATGCATGAAAGTAGCTCAGTACGATATTTGTCGAAGATGTCAAAAAAATTTAATTTTCCAGCCAGATTCTATAGCACTGCAACGGGTATAGCTCTCAAATGGAATCTTTCCTCCTTATTTACGCAAAAAAGTTATCCCGCCACGATACTAGTCGAAAATGTGAGTAAAATTGAATTTCCCAAACAGGTCCTATAGCATTGCAATGGCTATTCCACGCCAACGGAATTTTGCCTCCTTATATATGCAAGAAAGTTAGCTCACCACGATATTGGAAGAAAATGTCAATAAAATTGGATTTTCCAGACAGATTACATAGCATTGCAATGGCTATAGCACGCCAATAGAACCTTCCCACCTTACTTATGCAAGAAAGTCAGCTCAACAGGATATTATTCGTTAGTGTCAATAAAATTGTTTTGTCCGGCCAGGTTCTATAGTATTGCAATGGCTATAGCACGCCAATAGAATCTTACCTCCTTACCTATGCAAGAAAGCTAGCTCACCACGATATTAGAAGAAAATGATAGTAAAATTGGATTTTCCAGCCAGATTCTTTAGCATTGCAATGGCTATAGCGCGCCAAAATAATCTTTCCTCCCTATTTAGGAAAGAACGTAAGCTCACCCCGATATTAGTCGAAAATGTTCATAAAATTATATTTTCCAGCCAGATACTATAGCACTGCAATTGCTATAGCAAGCCAATGGAATTTTTCCTCCGTATTTAAGCAGGTAAGCTAGTTCACCAAGACACTAGTCGAAAATGTGAATGAAATTGAATCTCCCAGACTGATTCTATAGAATTGCTATGGCAATAGCACGCCAATAGAATCTTTCCTCCTTATACATGCAAGAAAGATAGCTCACCACGATATTATACCAAAATGTCAATAAAATTGAATCTTCCTGCCAGATTCTATAGCTTTGCAATGCCTATAGCACGCTAATAGAATCTTTCCACCTTATTTATGCAAGAAAGTTAGCTCAAAACGATATTATTCGAGAATGTTAATAAAATTTAATTTTCCGGCCTGGTTCAGTAGTATTGCAATGGCTATAGCACGCCAATAGTATCTTACGGCCTTATTTGTGCAGAAAAGTCAGCTCACAACTATATTAGTCGAAAATGTCAATAAAAAGGAATTTTCCATCCAGATTCTATAGCATTGCAATGATAATAGCACGCAAATAGAAATCTTCCTCCTTGTTCTTGCAAGAAAGATAGCTCACCACGATATTAGCCGAAACTGTCTATATAATTATATTTTTTAGGCAGATGCTATGGCACTGCAATGGCTATTGCACGCCAACGGAATTTTGCCGCCTTGTTTATGCAAGAAAGTTATCTCACCACGATATTAGAAGAAAATGTTAACAAAATTGGATTTTCCAACCAGATTATATATCATTGCAATGGGTATAGCACGCCAATAGAATTTTCCTCCTTATTTATGCAAGACAGTAAGCTCAACCCAACATTAGCCGAAACTGTCTATATAATTATATTTTCCAGCCAGATACTATGGCACTGCAACAGCTATAGCACGCCAACGGAATTCTGCCTCCTTATTTACGCAAAAAAGTTACCTCACCACGATACTAGTCGAAAATGTGAGTAAAATTGAATTTCTCATGCAGATCCTATAGCATTGCAATGGCTATTGCACGCCAATAAAATCTTTCCTCCTTATTTATGCAAGAAAGTTAGCTCGCGCCGATATTAGTCGAAGCTGTCAAAATTATTATATTTTCCAGCCAGATACTATAGCACTGCAACGGCTAAAACACGCCAACGGAATTTTGCCTCGTTACTTATGCAAGAAAGTTAGCTCACAACGACAATAGTCGTATATGAGAGTAAAATTGAAATTTCCAGACTGATTCTATAGCATTGCAATGGCTATAGCACGCCAATAGAATCTTTCCTCCTTATTTATGCAAGAAAGTTACATCACCACTACATTATTCGAAAATGTTAATAAAATTTTATTTTCCCGCAATATTCTATTCCATTGCAGTGGCTATCGCACGCCAATGGAATCTATCCTCCTTATTAATGCATGGAGGTTAGCCCACCACGATATTAGCCGAAAATGTCAATAAAATTGTATTTTCCAGCCAGAACCTATGGCACTGCATGACAATAGCGCACCAATAGAATTCTTCCTCCTTGTTTATGCAAGAAAGCTAGCTCACCACGATATAGTTCGAAAATGTCAACAAAATTGGATCTTCCTGCCAGATTCTATAGTTTTGCAATGGCTATAGCGCGCTAATAGAATCTTTCCACCTTATTTATGCAAGAAAGTTAGCTCACAACGATACTATTCGAAAATGGCATTAAAATTTAATTTTCCGGCCTGGTTCAGTAGTATTGCAATGGCTATAGCACGCCAACAGCATCTTACGTCCCTATTTGTGCAGGAAAGTCAGCTCACCACTATATTAGTCGAAAATTTCTATAAGAATGGATTTTCCATCCAGATTCTATAGCATTGCAATGGCAATAGCACGCAAATAGAATTCTTCCTCCTTGTTTATGCAAGAAAGTTAGCTCACCACGATATTAGAGGAAAATGTTAATAAAATTGGATTTTCCAGCCAGATACATTAGCATTGCAATGGCTATAGCATGCCAAAAGGATCTTTCCTCCTTATTTAGGCAAGAAAGGTAGCTCACAACGATATTATTTGAAACTGTCAATATAATTATATTTTCCCGCCATATACTATTGCACTGCAGTGGCTACAGCACGCCAACGTAGTTTCTCCTCCTTATTAATGCACAAAAATTAGCTCACCACGACATTGGTAGAAAATGTCAATAAAATTATATTTTCCACCCATATTCTATATCACTCCAGTGGCTATAGGACGCCAATAGAATCTGTCCTACTTATTTATGCATGAATGTTAGCTCACCCCGATATTAGTTGAAAATGCCAATAAAATTGATTTTTCCAGCCAGAATCTGCAGCATTGCAATGCCCGTGTGACGCCATAACAATCTTTCCTCCTTATTTACGCAAGGAGGTTAGCTCACCAAGATATTAGACGAAAATGTCAATAAAATTATATTTTCCACCCATATTCTATATCACTCCAGTGGCTATAGGACGCCAATAGAATCTGTCCTACTTATTTATGCATGAATGTTAGCTCTCCCCGATATTAGTTGAAAATGCCAATAAAATTGGTTTTTCCAGCCAGAATCTGTAGCATTGGAATGCCCGTGTGACGCCATAACAATCTTTCCTCCTTATTTACGCAAGGAGGTTAGCTCACCAAGATATTAGACGAAAATGTCAATAAAATTATATTTTCCACCCATATTCTATATCACTCCAGTGGCTATAGGACGCCAATAGAATCTGTCCTACTTATTTATGCATGAATGTTAGCTCTCCCCGATATTAGTTGAAAATGCCAATAAAATTGGTTTTTCCAGCCAGAATCTGTAGCATTGGAATGCCCGTGTGACGCCATAACAATCTTTCCTCCTTATTTACGCAAGGAGGTTAGCTCACCAAGATATTAGACGAAAATGTCAATAAAATTATATTTTCCACCCATATTCTATATCACTCCAGTGGCTATAGGACGCCAATAGAATCTGTCCTACTTATTTATGCATGAATGTTAGCTCTCCCCGATATTAGTTGAAAATGCCAATAAAATTGGTTTTTCCAGCCAGAATCTGTAGCATTGGAATGCCCGTGTGACGCCATAACAATCTTTCCTCCTTATTTACGCAAGGAGGTTAGCTCACCAAGATATTAGACGAAAATGTCAATAAAATTATATTTTCCACCCATATTCTATATCACTCCAGTGGCTATAGGACGCCAATAGAATCTGTCCTACTTATTTATGCATGAATGTTAGCTCTCCCCGATATTAGTTGAAAATGCCAATAAAATTGGTTTTTCCAGCCAGAATCTGTAGCATTGGAATGCCCGTGTGACGCCATAACAATCTTTCCTCCTTATTTACGCAAGGAGGTTAGCTCACCAAGATATTAGACGAAAATGTCAATAAAATTATATTTTCCACCCATATTCTATATCACTCCAGTGGCTATAGGACGCCAATAGAATCTGTCCTACTTATTTATGCATGAATGTTAGCTCTCCCCGATATTAGTTGAAAATGCCAATAAAATTGGTTTTTCCAGCCAGAATCTGTAGCATTGGAATGCCCGTGTGACGCCATAACAATCTTTCCTCCTTATTTACGCAAGGAGGTTAGCTCACCAAGATATTAGACGAAAATGTCAATAAAATTATATTTTCCACCCATATTCTATATCACTCCAGTGGCTATAGGACGCCAATAGAATCTGTCCTACTTATTTATGCATGAATGTTAGCTCTCCCCGATATTAGTTGAAAATGCCAATAAAATTGGTTTTTCCAGCCAGAATCTGTAGCATTGGAATGCCCGTGTGACGCCATAACAATCTTTCCTCCTTATTTACGCAAGGAGGTTAGCTCACCAAGATATTAGACGAAAATGTCAATAAAATTATATTTTCCACCCATATTCTATATCACTCCAGTGGCTATAGGACGCCAATAGAATCTGTCCTACTTATTTATGCATGAATGTTAGCTCTCCCCGATATTAGTTGAAAATGCCAATAAAATTGGTTTTTCCAGCCAGAATCTGTAGCATTGGAATGCCCGTGTGACGCCATAACAATCTTTCCTCCTTATTTACGCAAGGAGGTTAGCTCACCAAGATATTAGACGAAAATGTCAATAAAATTATATTTTCCACCCATATTCTATATCACTCCAGTGGCTATAGGACGCCAATAGAATCTGTCCTACTTATTTATGCATGAATGTTAGCTCTCCCCGATATTAGTTGAAAATGCCAATAAAATTGGTTTTTCCAGCCAGAATCTGTAGCATTGGAATGCCCGTGTGACGCCATAACAATCTTTCCTCCTTATTTACGCAAGGAGGTTAGCTCACCAAGATATTAGACGAAAATGTCAATAAAATTATATTTTCCACCCATATTCTATATCACTCCAGTGGCTATAGGACGCCAATAGAATCTGTCCTACTTATTTATGCATGAATGTTAGCTCTCCCCGATATTAGTTGAAAATGCCAATAAAATTGGTTTTTCCAGCCAGAATCTGTAGCATTGGAATGCCCGTGTGACGCCATAACAATCTTTCCTCCTTATTTACGCAAGGAGGTTAGCTCACCAAGATATTAGACGAAAATGTCAATAAAATTATATTTTCCACCCATATTCTATATCACTCCAGTGGCTATAGGACGCCAATAGAATCTGTCCTACTTATTTATGCATGAATGTTAGCTCTCCCCGATATTAGTTGAAAATGCCAATAAAATTGGTTTTTCCAGCCAGAATCTGTAGCATTGGAATGCCCGTGTGACGCCATAACAATCTTTCCTCCTTATTTACGCAAGGAGGTTAGCTCACCAAGATATTAGACGAAAATGTCAATAAAATTGGATTTTACGGACAGATTACATAGCATTGAAATCGCCAGAGTTCGCCAATAGAATCTTTCCTCCTTATATTATTCGAAAATGTTAATAAAATTTTATATACCAATCAGATACTATAGCACTGCAATGGCTATAGCACGACAATGGAATTTTTCCTTCCTATTTATGCGAGAAAGTTAGCACGCCACGATATTAGAAGGAAATGTTAATAATATTTTTATTTTCCAACCAGATTCTATAGCATTGCAATGGCTATAGCACGCTAATAGAATCTTTCCACCTTATTTATGCAAGAAAGATATCTCACCACGATATTGGAAGGAAATGTTAATAAAAACGGATTATCCATACAAATGACATAGCATTGCAATGGCTATAGCACGCCAATAGAATCTTTCCTCCTTATTTACGCAAGAAAGTCATCTTACCCCGATTTTATTCCAAAATGTCAATAAAATTGAATTTTCCAGCCAGATTCTATAGCACTGTAACGGGCATAGCACGCAAATGGTATCTTTCCTCCTTATTTGTGCAAATAGGTACCTCACTACGATACTAGTCGAAAATGTGAGTAAAATTGAATTTGCCATGCAGATCCTATAGCATTGCAATGGCTGTTGCACGCCAATAGAATCTTTCCTCCTTATTTATGCAAGAAAGTTCGCTCGCGCCGATATTACTCGAAACTGTCAATATAATTATATTTTCCAGCCAGATTCTGTGGCACTGCAATGGTCATAGTACGCAAATGGAATATTTCCTCCCTATTTATGCAAGGAGCTTAGCTCACCACTATATTAGTCCAAAATGTCAATAAATATGAATTTTCCATCCAGTTTCTATCGCATTGCAATGGTAATAGCACGCAAATGGAAATCTTCCTCCTTGTTCTTGCAAGAAAGATAGCTCACCACGATATTAGCCGAAACTGTCTATATAATTATATTTTTTAGCCAGATACTATGGCACTGCAACGGCTATAGCACGCAAACGAAATTTTTCCTCCCTATTTATGAAAAATGTTAGTTCACCACGATGTTGGAACAAAAGTCAATAAAATTATATTTTCCACCCAGATTCTATATCACTGCAGTGGCTATAGCAGGCCAATAGAATCTGTCCTCGTTATTTATGCAAGAATGTTAGCTCATCCCGATATTAGTCGAAAATGCCAATAATATTGAACTTTCCAGACAGATTCTGTAGCATTGCGATGCCTATAGGACGCCAAAACAATCTTTCCTGCTTATTTATGCAAGAAAGTAGCTCAGTACGATGTTTGTCGAAAATGTCAATAAAATTGAATTTGCCATGCAGATCCTATAGCATTGCAATGGCTATTGCACGCCAATCGAATCTTTCCTCCTTATTTATGCAAGAAAGTTTGCTCGCGCCGATATTAGTCAAAACTGTCAATATAATTATGTTTTCCAGCCAGATACTATAGCACTGCAACGGCTATAGCACGCGAACGGAATTTTGCCTCCTTATTTATGCAGGAATATTAGTTCACCACGATATTGGAAGAAAATGTCAATAAAATTGGATTTTACGGACAGATTACATAGCATTGAAATCGCCATAGTTCGCCAATAGAATCTTTCCCCCTTTTTTATGCAAGGAGGTTAGCTCACCACGATATTAGGCGAAAATGTCAATAAAATTGAATTTCCCAGCCAGAAGCTATAGCATTGCATGGCAAAAGTACACCAATAGAATTCTTCCTCCTTGTTTATGCAAGAAAGTTACCTCACCACGATATTAGAAGAAAATGTTAATAAAATTGGATTTTCCAGCCAGATACATTAGCATTGCAATGGCTATATCATGCCAAAAGAATCTTTCCTCCTTATTTAGGGAAGAAAGTTAGCTCACCCCGATATTAGGCGAAAAT
>NW_016922394.1:0-709 GCF_001483705.2 Eufriesea mexicana | reverse complement strand
AAATAAGCAGGGTAGATTCTATTGGCGTGCTTTAGACATTGCAATGATATAGAGTGTGGTTGCGAAATTCAATTTTATTGACATTTTCGACTAATTTCGTCATGAGCTAACTTCCTTGCATAGGTAAGGAGCAAAGATCCATTCGTAGTGCTATAGCTATTACAATTCTGCGGAATCTGTTGCGGAAATTCAATTTCATTGACATTTTCGACTAATATCGAGATGAGCTAACCTACTTGCATAAATAAGGATGAATTATTCTACTGCCATGCTATAGCCTTCGCAATGCTACAGAATCTGGTGAATCTGGCTGGAAAATTCAATTTTACTGACATTTTCGAATAATATCGTGGTGAGCTACCTTTCTTGCATAAATAAGGAGGAAAGATTCTATTTGCGTGCTATAGCCATGGCAATGATATAGATTGTGCCTGGCAGATTCAATTTTATTGGCATTTTCGACTAATATCGAGATGAGCTAACTTTCTTGAATAAATAAGGAGGAAAGATTCCATTGGCGTGCTATAGCCACTTCAATAGTATAGAAACTGGTTGGAAAGATCAATTTTATTGTCAGTTTCGACTGTTATCGTGGTGAGCTATCTGTCTTGCCTAAATAAGCAGGGTACATTCTATTGGCGGTATATAGACATTGCAATGCCATAGAATCTGGATGGAAAATTCAATTTTATTGACATTTTCGGCAAAT
>NW_016922393.1:0-568 GCF_001483705.2 Eufriesea mexicana | reverse complement strand
ATCTGCGCTCCACTGCCCTCTAATATGTTCTACTTCACTCTGGCGGGGACTGCAGTAGTGATCCCGGAAAATTAGGCTGCGTTATGTTACGTTTGGTTCCGTTACGCTTGACCTGGATAGGATAGGATTGCTTTGACTTTTGTGGTGTACACTGCTCTTCGGTCGATACCTGCGCTCTGCGTTACCCTACTAGCAGCCGCTTGTCTCTGTGGGGGGAGGGCAGTAATAGTGGTCGCGACGCGTTTGCTTGTGTTGGGTTACGTTTGGCAAGGTAAGGTTAGGTTAAGTTTGGCTATGATGGCTCTGACATTTGTGCCCCACACTTGTGGGTTTCCGGGCTCCACATTGCTCTACTATACTCTTCTCAGCTCCCGTGATGACAGCAATTGCGGTCGCGGCACGTTAGATTGAGTTACAACACGTTCGGTTTGTTTGGGATACGTTGCGTTAGGCTAGGAAAGCTTTAACTTTTGTGCTTTGCACTTCTATTCGTTGGATTCCTGCGCTGTATTGGGCTTGAATTTTTTCTGCTTGTGCCTGGGGTGGCCAGCGATAGTGGTCGTGGCAC
>NW_016922392.1:0-1531 GCF_001483705.2 Eufriesea mexicana | reverse complement strand
GCGAACACAGCTCCTGGCCTCCCACGTGAAAAGCAGAACGTAGTAGAGCGCAGTAGATCACAGAAATACGCCGAAAAACAGTGTAGAGCACGAAAGCAGAAGCTTCACCGTCTAAACGTAGCCTAACGTAACATAACCAAACGTAACATAACTCAACGTAACGTGCCAGGACCACTATTCCTCGACACCCCTGAGTCGAGCATAGTATAGTAGAGCAATGTTGAGCGCAGAAATCCGCCGAATAGCGGTGTATAGCACAAAAGTCGAAAATACCCCGACCTAACCTGACCTAACCTAACCTAACCAAACTTAACATAATTCAACATAACGTGCCGCAACCACTGCTGCTGGCATCCCTGGAGCGAAGCAGAATATGGTAGAGCACTGTAGATCAGAGGAGTGAACCGAAACGCAGTGTATAGCATGATAGGCAAAGACAATCTGACCAAGCTTAGCCTAACCTTTCCTAACCAAACATAACCTGAATCAACATAACGTGCCACGACATCTATTGCTCGCCTCACCAGAGTCGAGCGGAGTATAGTACAGCAATATAGAGCGCGGGCATCCTCCGAATAACGGTGCATAGCACAAAAGTCAAAGAAATCCTAACCATGCCTTCCTAACCTACCCGAACGAACCGTAACATATCTCAACCTTGCGTGCCGATACCGCTATTATTTGCCACCCCAGAGCCAAGCAGAGCATATTGGGGCGCAGTAGGGTGCAGAAATCCACCGAACGGCCGTGAATGGCACGAAAGTACAGGATAATCTGTCCTAACATATACAAACGTCATATGCTAACGTGGCCTAGTTCAACCTAACGTGCCGAGACCACTATTGCTGTCCTCCCCAGGGACAAGCAGAGAATATTATAAATCAGTGTAGCGCAGAAGTAGGAATATAGCAGTGTGTATCACAGATGTCTGAGCTATCCTGTCTTAATCTCACTAAACGCAACACAACCAAACGAGGCATAGCTCAAAATAACCTGCCGAGGCCACTATTGCTGTCCTCCCCAGAGATAAGCTGAATATACTGCAGCACACCAGAGCGCAGGAATTCCGCGTATTGCAACGTAGTGCACAAATGCCGCAGATACCCTTACCCATCCATCCTAGCCTAACATGACGAAACGTAACTAAACCTGACGCGCCGAGACCACTATTACTGGCCACCCCAGTGCCGGGCTGTGCATGTTAGAGCACACAAGAGCGCAGTAATCCACGGAATAGAAGTGTATTGCAGAAGAGTCAGAGCATCCTCCCCTAACATCGCCAGACGTAACATATCGAAACGTAGCCTAACAATCCCGACATGACGAGACCAATGATTCTGGCCCACACAGACACAAGCAGGTTGTAATAGAGGACTCTAGTGCGCAGAAATCCACTGCATTGCAGTGAATAGCACAATAGTCAAACTTACCCTGACGCAACTTGTCCCAACCTAACCTATCCAAACGAAGTGTAGCACAACATAACCTGGCGAGATCTGTATTGCTGTGCTCCCAGCGCCAAGCAGAGCAT
>NW_016922391.1:0-642 GCF_001483705.2 Eufriesea mexicana | reverse complement strand
CTTCTACATTGCCCTGCTCTACTCAGCATATCTCTCGTGTGGTCAGCAGTAGCGTTCGTGGCATGTCAGTTTGTGTTACGTTACGCCCTCTTATGTTACGCTTGGTTAGGTTTGGATAGGATAGCTTTGACTTTGGTAATGTACACAGCTACTCGGTGGATTTCTGCACTCTACTGCGATCTAATGCACCCTGCGTCGATCTGGGAATGATTGAAGTGGAGGCCGCTGCACGATAGGTTGAGTTATGCTACGCTTGGTTAGGAGAGGTTTGTTTGGGTCTGGTATGGATATGTTTGACATTCGTGCAACACACTGCCATTCTATGGACCTCTGCGCTCTACTCACCTCTAGTATGCCCTGCGTGGCGGTCAGCAAGGGTGGACTAGGCGCGTTTGATTAGGAATGGTTACGTTCGCTTGTGTTAGGTTAGGCCAGGTTAGGTTAGGATATCTTATACTTTTCAGCTGTACACTACAATGCGTCTGATTTCTGCGCTCTCCTTTACTCTAAGATATTCTGCTTTGCTCTGTGGGGGTCAGCAATAATGATCTAAGCACGTTAAGTTAAGTTAGGTTTCGCTGGGTTATACTACGTTTGGTTAGGGTAGGAGAGGATAGCTTTATCTTTTGTGCTATACAATGC
>NW_016922390.1:0-709 GCF_001483705.2 Eufriesea mexicana | reverse complement strand
CAATAGATTCTTTCCACCTTGTTTATGTAAGAAAGGTAGCTTTCCACGATATCAGTCAAAAATGTCAATGTCAATAATATTGAACTTTCCAGCCAGATTCTATAGTATTGAAATGGCTATAGCCCGCCAATAGGATCTTTCCTCCTTATTTATGCAAAAAAGTTAGCTCATCTCGATATTAGTCGAAAATGTCAATGAATTGAATCTGCCAGGCGCATTCTATATCATTGCAATGGCAATAGCGGGCCAGTAGAAGCTTTCCTCTCCACTTATGCAAGAAAGGCAACTCACCATAATATTAGTCGAAACTGTCAATAAAATTGAACTTTCCAGCCAGATTCCAGTGCATTGCAATGGCTGTAACACGCCAATAGAATCTATCCTCCTTGTTTACGCAAGAAAGATAGCTCACCACGATATTAGTGGCAAATGTCAATAAAATTGAGTCTGCCAGGCACATTCCATATCATTGCAACTGTTTCAGCACGACAAAACAATATTTCCTCCTTATTTATGCAAGAAAGGCAGAGCACCACAATATTATTCGAAAATGTCAATAAAATTGAATTCTCCGGCCAGATTCTACAGCACTTGAGCGACTATAGCACGCAAATAGAATCTTTCCTCCTTATTAATGCAAGAAAGTTAGCTCACCACGATACTAATCGAAAATGTCAATAAAATTGAATTTCCCAGACACATTCTATAT
>NW_016922389.1:0-673 GCF_001483705.2 Eufriesea mexicana | reverse complement strand
GCTTCAACTTTTGTGCTATACACTGCTATCAGGTTGATTCCTGCGCCCTACAGGGCTCTAATACTTTCAGCTTGGCTCTGGGAAGGCCAGCAATTGTGACATCAGCACGTTACGCGGTGACAGGTTACGTTCGGTTAAGTTGGGTTATGCTAGGTTTGGTTAGGATAGCTTTAACTTCTTTGCTGTACGCTGCTATTCGTTTGACTTCAGGTTCTTGCATGTTCTGCTTGGCTCTGGGGAGGGCAGCAATAACGGCCTCGGCACGCTAGGTAGGGATATTCTATGTTTGGTATTGTTCTGTTGGTTTGGGTTAGGCTTGGGTCGCTTTGACTTTTCTGATGTACCATGCGATTCCATGGATTTCTGCGTTCTACTCTTCACTCATGGGATCTGCTTGGCTGTGGGGTGGCCAGCTATTGTGGTCGCGGCGCGTTAGGCTGGATTTGGTTACGTTTGCTTATGTTGCTATTGGTTAGGTTTGGATGGAGTATCTTTGACTTTAATGGTACAGTCTGCAATTTGGATGACGCCTGCGCCGTACAGTGCTCTAATATCTTCAGCTTAGCTCTGGAAAGGCCAGGAATATTGCTCTCGGCGCCTAATGCTTAGGCAGGCTACGTTCGGTTATGTTGGGTTATGCTACGTTTCCTTGGAGTAGCTTCATCTTATGTGC
>NW_016922388.1:669-2459 GCF_001483705.2 Eufriesea mexicana | reverse complement strand
TCTGGCGGGAAAATTTAATTTTACTGACATTTTCGACTAATATCCTGGTGACCTATCTTTCTTGCATATATAAGGGGGAAAGATCCTACTGGCGTGCTATATCCAATGCACTGCTGCAGAATGTGGCTGGAAAATTGTATTTTATTGACATTTTCAGCAAATATCGAGACGACCTAACTTTCTTGCATAAATAAGGAATAAATATACTTTTGGCGTGCTGTAGCCATGGCAATGCTATAGAATGTGGCTGGAAAATTCAATTTTATTGACTTTATCGACTACTATAGTGGTGACCTAACTTTCTTGCATATGCAAGGAGGAATGATTCTACTGGCGTGCTATAGCCATTGCAATGCTATAGAATCTGGCTGGACAATACAATTTTATTGACATTTTCGGCTAATGTCGTGGTGACAAAACTTTCGTGCATATGTAAGGATGAAATATACTATTGGCGTGCTATAGCCATTGTAATGCTATAGAATCTGGCTGGAAAATTCAATTTTATTGCCATTTTCTGCTAATATCGTGGTGAGCTAACTTTCATGCATAGATATGTATGAAATAGCCTATTGGCGTGCTTTAGCCACTGCAGGGCTATAGAATCTGGCTGGAAAATTCAATTTTATTCACACTATCGACTACTATCGTGGTGACCTAACTATCTTGCATAAATAAGGAGGAAAGATGCTATTGGCGTGAAATAGCCATTGGAATGCTATAGAATCTGCCTGGAAAATACGATTTTATTGATATTTTCGACTAATATCGTGGTGAACTAACTTTCTTGCATAAATAAGGATGAAATATACTATGGGCGTTCTATAGCCATGGCAATTCTATGAAATCTGGCAGGAAAATACAATTTTACTCACACTATCGACTACTATCGTGGTGACCTAACCTTCCTGCATAAATAAGGAGGAAAGGTGCTATTGACGTAATGTAGCCATTGCACTGCTAGAGAATCTGTTTGCAAATTTCATTCTTATTGACATTTTCGAATAACATCCTAGTGAACAATCTTTCTTTCTTAAATAAGGATGAAATATGCAATTGGCGTGCTATAGAAATGGCAATGCTACAGAATCTGGCAGGAAAATTCAGTTTTATTGACTTTATCGTCTACTATCGTTGTGACCTAACTTACTTGCATATACAAGGAGGATAGTTTCTACTGGCGTACCATAGTCATTGCAATCCTGTGGAATCTGGCTGGAAAATTCAATTTTATTGACGCTTCCGACTAATATCGTGGTGGGCTAACTTTCTTGCATAAATAAGGAGGAAAGATTCTAGTGGCGTGCTATAGCCGTTGCAATGCTATAGAATTTGGCTGAAAAATACATTTTTATTGACGTTTTCGACTAATATCGTGGTGAAAATACTTTCTTGCATATATAAGGAGGACAGATTCTAGTGGCGTGCTATAGTCATTGCACCGCTATAGAATAAGGCGGGAAAATTCAATTTTACTGACATTTTCGGCTAATATCCTGGTGACCTACCTTTCTTGGATATAAAAGAAGGAAACATTCTACTGGCGAGCTGTAGTCATTAGGATGCTATAGAATATGGCTGGAAAATTCAATTCTATTGATATATTCGAATAACATCGTGGTCAGGTAACTTTCTTGTATAAATATGAACGAAATGTTCCATTGGCTTGCTACAGACATTGCGATGCTATAGAATCTGGCTGGAAAATTCAATTTTATTGATATATTGGAATAACATCGTTGTCACCTAACTTTCTTGTATAAATATGGACGAATTATTCTATTGGCGTG
>NW_016922388.1:0-580 GCF_001483705.2 Eufriesea mexicana | reverse complement strand
AACTTTCTTGCATAAATAAGGAGGAAAGATCCAATTGGCGTGCTATAGCCATTGCAATGCTATAGAATCTGGCTGGAAAATACAATTTTATTGACATTTTCGATCAATATCGTGGTGACCCAACTTTCTTGCATATGCAAGGAGGAAGGATTCTACTGGCGAACTATATTCATTGCAATCCAGTAGAATCTGGCTGGTCGGGAAAATTCAATTTTACTGACATTTTCGGCTAATATCCTGGTGACCTACCTTTCCTGGATATAAAAGAAGGAAAGATTCTACTGGCGCGCTATAGTCATTGCGATGCTATAGAATCTGGCAAGAAAATTCAATTGTATTGATATTTTCGACTAATATCGTGGTGGGCGTACTTTCTTGCATAAATAAGGAGGAAAGATCCTATTGACGTGATAGAGCCATTGCAGTGCTATAGAATCTGGCGGGAAAATTTAATTTTACTGACATATTCGACTAATATCCTGGTGACCTGTCTTTCTTGCATATATAAGGGGGAAAGATCCTACTGGCGTGCTATATCCAATGCAATGCTATAGAATCTGGCTGGAAAATACAATTTTAT
>NW_016922387.1:0-944 GCF_001483705.2 Eufriesea mexicana | reverse complement strand
ACTGCTTTCTGATGTGCTGAAACATGCCCTGCTTGGACCTGGGATTGCCAGTTGCAGTGGTCTCTGCATGTTAGTTTGAGTAGGGATATTGTGCTTTTCACTGCTATACGGTGGATTACTGCTTTCTGATGTGCTGAAACATGCCCTGCTTGGACCTGGGATTGCCAGTTGCAGTGGTCTCTGCATGTTAGTTTGAGTAGGGATACGTATCGTTAGGTTAGTTCAGGAGGGCTCGGTTTGTGTTTCTTTGACTTTTGTGCTATATACTTCTATTCGTTGGATTCCTGCGTTCTACATTGCTCTACCATACTCTGCTCGACCATGGGAGGCGAGCAGCAGTGGTCCTGGCAAGTCAGGTTGGGATATGTTGTGCTTGGCTAGGCTATGTTAGGATAAGTTTGGTCAGGTTAACTTAGACTTTCGTGCTTTACACTGATTTTTGGAGCATTTCTGCGCTGCACTGTGCTCTACTGCGTTATGCTTGTCCCTGCGAAAGCCAGCAATATTGGCCTCGGCACATGAGGTTGAGCTTGGTTACGTTTGGTTAGTTTAGGTTTGGTTAACTTCGGTAAGGGTAAGCTGCACTACATTCTGCTGGACCCTGGGGAGGCCAGCAATAGTTGCCGCGGCACGTTACGTTGAGGTACGCTACGCTTTGTTAGGTTATGTTAGCTTGGCATATGTCTGGATACATATGACATTTGCATTGTGCACCGCGATTCTATGGCCTTCTGCGCCCTGCTATCCTCTAGTAAAATCTGCACGACTCCGGGGAGGTCAGCAATAGCGATCGGGGTACGTTAGGTTGAGTTTTGTTACGTCTGGTGTTGTTAAGATTATATATAACAAGAAAGCATACATTCGCCTTTTGTGCTATTCATTTCTATTCGGTGCGCTTCTGCGCTCCAGCGTGCTCTAGTATGTTGTGCTTGCCTCTGGTGTTG
>NW_016922386.1:0-724 GCF_001483705.2 Eufriesea mexicana | reverse complement strand
AACCTGCCGGGAACACTATTGCTGGTATGCCCAGAGACAAGCACAATAAACTGGAGCGCAGTACAGCGCGGAAATCCACCGTAATTCAGTGTACAGCAAAAAAGGGAAAGACATCATATCCTAACCGAAACAAACCTAACCTAACCAAACGTAACCTAATCGTACATAGCACGCCGCGACCGTTATTTCTCGCCTCCCCAGAGACAAGCAGAATATGGTAGACCACAGTAGAGTCCAGAAGTCCATAGCATAGCAGTGTTGATCAGAAGAATCAAAGCTATCCTAACCTAATTCAAAGTAGCCTGACCCGAACGAACGTAATCAAACTCGACCTGACATGCCCAGACCACGGTTGCTGGCCTCCTCAGGGACAAGCAGAGCATATTAGAGCACAGTAGAGCGTAGAAATTTAACGAACAGCAGAGTATATTACAAAAGCAAAAGATGTCCTCCCCTACCCTAACTGAAACTGAAATTGCCGAACGTAACTTGTCTCGAACTGTCGTGAAACGACCATCATTGCTGGCCACATTAGTGTCGAGCAGAGTATAGTAGAGCAATGTGGAGAGCCGAAATCCACCGGAAAGCATTGTTTAGCGCAAAATTGATAGCCAGCCTCTGCCAAGATAACCAATCCTAACGTAATCGAATGTAACTTATGAAACCTAACGTGCTGAGACCAACATTACCGGCCACCACAGAGTCGAGCAGAGCATAGCAGAGC
>NW_016922385.1:0-224 GCF_001483705.2 Eufriesea mexicana | reverse complement strand
ATGGCTGTACTTTCCATTGGATTGAAGGCGTTAAGCGATCTATTCACCATGCTATAACTGGTTGTAGATTTTGAATAGACCTATTCCAAGGCATGTAGTTGGCATTACTTGAGATTGGATTGAGGGCGTTAGGTCATCTGTTCACCATGCTATAGCATGTGACAGACTTTGAATAGACCTATTCTTTGGCAAGTAGATAGCTGTACCTGCCATTGGATTGTAGG
>NW_016922384.1:0-526 GCF_001483705.2 Eufriesea mexicana | reverse complement strand
GATAAGGAGGAAAAATTCCATTGGCGAGCTATAGCCACTGCAATGCTATAGGATCAGGCTGGAAAATATAATTTTATTGACATTGTCTACTAATATTGTGTTGAGTTAACTTTCTTGCGTAAATAAGGAGGAAATACTCTATTGGCGTGCTATAGCCATTGTAATGCTATGGAATCTTGATGGAAAGTTAAATTTTATTGACATATTCGACTAATATCGAACTATGCTACCTTCTTGCGTAAATAAGGAGGAAAGATTCTTTTGGCGCGCTACAGCCATTGCAATGCAGTAGAATCTGGCTGGAAAATTCAATTTTATTGACGTTTTAGGCTAATATCGTGGTGACATGGCTTTCTTGCGTATATAAGGAGGAAAGATTCTACTGGCGCGCTATAGCCGTTGCAATGCTATAGAATCTGGCTGGAAAACACAAGTTTATTCACATTTTCGACAAATGTCGCGGTGAGCTGACTTTCTTGCATAGATAAGGAGGATATAATCTATTGGCGTGCTATTGCCATTGGAA
>NW_016922383.1:0-9383 GCF_001483705.2 Eufriesea mexicana | reverse complement strand
ACACCCATACATCCATCCACCAATCCATCCATCCATCTATACATCCATCCATTCATACATCCAACCATCCATACAAACATACATCCATACATGCATACATCCATACATCCATGCATCCGTACATCCATACATCCATAATCCATACAAATATACACCCATACATCCCTACATCCGTACATACATCCACGCATACATCCATCCACCGATGCGTCCATCCATCCATCCATTCATACATACATAAACACATACATCCATTCATACATAAAGACATACACCTTCGAATACATCCATACATACATCCCTTCATACATCCATACATACACCCACACATACATCCATACAGACATCGATACCTACACCCATTCATACATCCATGCATACATCCATACATACATCTATACATACATCCATACATACACCCATAAAAACATCCATACATCCACACGTCCATATATACATAAATCCGTCCAACCGAACAACCATCCATCCATACATACATCCGTACATGCATCCATACATCCACACATACATGCATTCATACATACGCCATTCCATCCAACCATGCATCCTGTCTTCCATCCATACTCTCACCCACTCTTCACTTCAACCACCCAACCATTCATCCACCCGACATCCATACGTCCATACATCCATCATTCCATACATCCTTCCATCCACACATCATCCCATCCATACATACATCGATCCATAATCCATCCATCCATACATTCAGCAACCAATATATCCATCCATCTATACATCCATAAATACATCAATACATACATCCATACATACAATCATACATTCATTCACACATACATCCATACATACATACTTAGATACAACCATACATACATCCATACATTCATCCATAAAAACATCCATACACACACACATGCATACATACGTACATACACCCATACTTACATCCATGCATAAATTCATACATACATCCACACAAACACCCATACATACATTCATACATACTTACACTCATCCATCCATTCATCTGTACATCAATACATCCATCCATACATCCTGCCATCCACACAAATACCCACCCATACATCCACCCTTCCATACACCCACACATCCATACATCCATAGACACATACATCCATACGCATATAAGTCCGTACATCCATTCATCCGTACATCCATACATTCGTACATCAATCCATCCATACATACATCCATCCACACAACCATTCATCCATACATACATTCGTCCATACATCCATCTTGCCATACATCCATCCATTCATATATCCACCCATGAATACATCCATCGAACCATACAACCATCAGTCCATACAAGCACCCATCCATACATCCATCCATCCATACATCCATCCATCCATACATTCATACATCCGCACGCCCATACATACATCCATCCGTACATCCATCCAACCATACATACATCAATACATACACCCATACATCCATCCATCCATACATCCAGCCATTCATACATCCAACCAACAATACATCCATACATACATCAATACGTACATACATCCATCCATTCATCCACACATATATACGTCCACACAACCGTACATCCATACATTCGTACATCAGTACATCCATACATCCATACAACCATACATCCATACATTCATACACACATACAGTCATACATCCATACATACAATCATCCATCCAACCGTACATCCGTCCAACCATATACCCATACATTCATAAATACGTGCATCCATCAATCCATCCATCCATACTTCCATCCAACCATGCATCCATCCATACATACATCCATACATATATACATCCATATACACATACATCCCTGCATCCGACAATCCATACCTCAATCCATTCACACATCCGTCAATCCATACATCCACCCGTCCACACTTCCACGCACCCATACATCTATCCTCCCAAACATACATCCATCCATATATCCATCCATCCATACATAAACCCATCCATAAATACATCCATCCAAACATCCATTCATCCATCCATACATCCACCCATTCACCCATCCATACATCCATCCATTCATCCATCCATCCATAAATGCATCCATCCATACATACGTCCATCCATACATCCACACATACATCAATACAAACATCCATACATTCATCGTTAGATACATCCACACATACATCCATACATACATCCAGAAAAACAACCATACTTGCATCCATGCATGCATCCATACAAACATCCATACATACTTCCACACAAACATCCATACACACATCCATGCAACCTTACACACTTGCATCCATACATCTGTACATCAATACATCCATCCATCCATATGTCCTGCCATCCACACATACATCCATCCATACGAGCATCCATCCATACACCCATACATCCATACATCCATACATCCATACATCCAAACATCCGTACATCCGTCCATCCATAACTCAATCCATCCATACAACCATCCATCCATACAATCATTCATAAATACGTACATCCATACATACATCCATACATACATCCACACATCTATCCATCCATACATCCATCGAATCATACATCCATCTTTCATACATCCATACATATATACATCCATTCACCCATACATCCGTACATCCATACATTCGTACATCCATACATACGTACACACATCCATACATCCATACATCAATACATCCATATACCCATACATCCGAACATCCATAAATTCGTAAATCCATACATACATCCATATATCCATACATCCATACATACAAACATCCATACATCCATACATTCATACATCCATACATCCCTAAATCCATCCACCCATGCATCCAACCATCCGTACATACATCCTTCCATACAACCTTCCATCGATACATCCACCCAACCATACTTCCATCGGTACATACATCCATACAACAATCCATCCATCCATCCAGCCATACGTCCATACACACATCAATACATACATCCATACAAACACAAATCCAGTCGTCCATACATACATCCATACACACATGCTTCCATATATCCATACATACATCCATAGATATATCCATACATACATCCGTACATTCATCCATACGTACATCCATCCATCCACACATCTATACATCCTCAGATCCATACATCCATACATTCATCCATACGTACATCCATCCATCCACACATCTATATATCCTCAGATCCATACATCCATACATATTGCGATCCTTACTGCCGTCCATCGATACTTCCATCCATCCACACATATAAACGACCATACATCCATATATACTTACATAGGTCCATCCATACCTCTATACACCCATACATATATCCATGCATACATCCATCCACCGGTGCGTCCATAGGTCCATCCATTCATACATACATCAATACATCCATACATACATCAATACATACATCCATACACACACAAATACATTCGTCAATACATACATCCATACACACATCCTTCCATACATCCATAGATACAGCCATTGACATATCCATACATACATCCGTACATACATCCACACAACCATACATTCATCCAACAATCCATCCATACATCCATACATCCATACATACATCAATACAGACAACCATCCATCCACGAATCCATAAAAATGTACATCAAACATCCACAAATCCGTACATCCATTCATTCGCGCATCATTACATCCATACATCCATTCATCCATGCATCCATACATTCATACATACATACATCCATACATCCATACATCCATTCATCCAAACAACCATACATACATCCATACATACATCCATCCATACATACATACACCCATCCATCCATACGTCCATCCATCCATACGTCCATCCATCCATACATACATACATCCATCCATCCATACGTCCATCCATACATTCATCCATCTATCCATACAAACATACATCCATACATCCACACATACATACATATATACATCCATACATCCATACATCCGTACATATATCCATGCATACATCCATCCACCGATGCGTCCATCCATCCATCCATTCATACGTAAATCCATCCATAAATACACCAACCCTAATATCCATCCATAAATACACCACTCCAAACATTCATACATGCATCGATTCATCTTGCCATCCATAAATGCATCCATCCATACATACGTCCATCCATACATCCATTCATCCATACATCCATACATACATCGATGCAAGCATCCATACGTTCATCCATAGACACATCAATTCATACATACATCCATTCACCCACACATCCATATATCCAGAAATCCATCAATCCGTACTTTCACCCATCGATACACCCATCCATCCATACACCCATACATACATCAATACATACGTCCATCAATCCATACATCCATACATCCATCCATACATGCATCCATACGTAGGCCCTTCCATCGATGAATGCATCCGTTCTTCCACCCTTTCTTTCAGCCACTCTTTAGTTCATCCACCCATCCAATCACCCACCCGCACATCCATACATCCATAAATATATACATCCATACATCCAAACATCCGTACATCCTTACATTCGTACATCCGTACAACCATTAATTCGTACATCTATACATACATCCATACATCCATACATACATACACCCATGCATACATACATCCATACATCCATACATCCATTTATCCATCCATTCATACATACATCCATCCATACAAACAAACATGCATACATGCATACATCCATACATGCATGCATCCATACATCCATACATCCATACATGCATATATCCATACATCCATACATCCATACATCCATACATCAATCCATCCGCATATGCGTCCAACCATACAACCACACGTTCATACATCCATACATACATCAATACATACATCCATACAAACACAAATGCATTCGTCCATACATACATTCATACACATATCTTTCCATACATCCATACATACATCCATTGATATATCCATACATACATCCGTACGTACATCCATACATCCATCCAATCGTGCAGGAGTCCATCCATCCATCCATACATCCATACATACACCAATACCTACATCCATCCATCCCTACATCCATACATAGATACCTCCATACATCCACACATCCGTACATGCATACATCCAAACATCCATCATTCATACATACATACATCCATACATGCATCCATCTGAACATACAACCATCCACACGTCTGTACATCCTCACATCCATACATCCATAAATATTAGCATCCGCACTGCCATCTATCGATACCTCCATCCATCCATACATTCTTACATATATGCATACAAATATCCATACATCCGTGCATCCGGCAATCCATACCTCAATCCACTCACACATCCGTCCATCCAAACATCTATCCGTCCATTCATCCACGCACACATTCATCTATCAACCCAAACATCCATCCATCCATATATACATTCATATATACATAAATCCGTCCTAAAATACATCCATCCAAGCGTCCACTCGTCCATCCATACATCCCCCCATCCATACATACATACATCCGCCAATCCATCCATCCATCCATATATACATTCATATATACATAAATCCGTCCTAAAATACATCCATCCAAGCGTCCACTCGTCCATCCATACATCCCCCCATCCATACATACATACATCCGCCAATCCATCCATCCATCCATATATACATTCATATATACATAAATCCGTCCTAAAATACATCCATCCAAGCGTCCACTCGTCCATCCATACATCCCCCCATCCATACATACATACATCCGCCAATCCATCCATCCATCCATATATACATTCATATATACATAAATCCGTCCTAAAATACATCCATCCAAGCGTCCACTCGTCCATCCATACATCCCCCCATCCATACATACATACATCCGCCAATCCATCCATCCATCCATATATACATTCATATATACATAAATCCGTCCTAAAATACATCCATCCAAGCGTCCACTCGTCCATCCATACATCCCCCCATCCATACATACATACATCCGCCAATCCATCCATCCATCCATATATACATTCATATATACATAAATCCGTCCTAAAATACATCCATCCAAGCGTCCACTCGTCCATCCATACATCCCCCCATCCATACATACATACATCCGCCAATCCATCCATCCATCCATATATACATTCATATATACATAAATCCGTCCTAAAATACATCCATCCAAGCGTCCACTCGTCCATCCATACATCCCCCCATCCATACATACATACATCCGCCAATCCATCCATCCATCCATATATACATTCATATATACATAAATCCGTCCTAAAATACATCCATCCAAGCGTCCACTCGTCCATCCATACATCCCCCCATCCATACATACATACATCCGCCAATCCATCCATCCATCCATATATACATTCATATATACATAAATCCGTCCTAAAATACATCCATCCAAGCGTCCACTCGTCCATCCATACATCCCCCCATCCATACATACATACATCCGCCAATCCATCCATCCATCCATATATACATTCATATATACATAAATCCGTCCTAAAATACATCCATCCAAGCGTCCACTCGTCCATCCATACATCCCCCCATCCATACATACATACATCCGCCAATCCATCCATCCATCCATATATACATTCATATATACATAAATCCGTCCTAAAATACATCCATCCAAGCGTCCACTCGTCCATCCATACATCCCCCCATCCATACATACATACATCCGCCAATCCATCCATCCCGCCATGCATCCATACATATATCAATACATACATCCATACATACATCCATACTTACATCCATACAAACATCCATACATTCATCAATGCATACATCCATACATTCATCCATAGAAATATCCATACATACATCCATGCATACATCCATACATTCAGCCATAAAAACGTCCATACATACGCCCGTTCTTCTGTCCATCCACACACCCGTTCATCCACCCGCAAATCCATACATCCATGCATCCGTACAACCATACCTTCGTACATCCATACTTCGATACGTGCATACATCCATACATTCATAACTCAAATACATCCATACATTTGAACATACATACATACATACATCAATACATTCGTACGTCCATCCATACATCCATATATATGTATATAAATCCATACATCCATACATACGTACATCCATACATTCGTACATCCATACATCCACACACCCATACATCCATACATCCATCCATACAACCATTCATCCATACATACATCCATCCACACCTCAATACATCCATACATTCATCCATCCATCCGTACAGACATCCATACATCCGTACATCTGTCCATCCATACCTCAAACCATCCATACATCCATCCATCCATACAAGCATTAATCCATACATAAATCCATCCATACGACCACCTTTCTACACATCCATCCATCCATACACCCACCCATCCATACATACATCGAACCATACATCCATCGATCCATACCAGCACCCATCCATACATCCATCGATCCATACACCCATCCGTCCATCCATCCATGCATCCATACACACATCAACACACAGATCCATACATACACGCATACATTCATCCATACACACATCCATACGTACATTCTTACATACATCCATACATACCTCCATGCTTACATCCATACATACATCCATACAAACATACGTACATACACCCGTTCTTCCGTCCATCCACCCATCAATTCAAGCACACGCGTTCTTACATACATCCATACATACCTCCATGCTTACATCCATACATACATCCATACAAACATACGTGCATACACCCGTTCTTCCGTCCATCCACACATCAATTCAAGCACCCGCACATCCATATATCCATGCATCCGTGCATCCATACAGGCGTACATCCGTATATCCATACATACATACATACATACATACATAACTCAAATACATCCATACATTCAAACATCCATACATACATACATACATACAAACAGACATACATACATCCACCCATCCATACATCCATCCGTTCATCCATACATCCACACACAATACATCCATAAACCCATCCACCCGTACACTCATCCAACCATACATACATCCATGGATACATCCTTACATACATCCACACCCACATCCATACATACATCCATGCATATATCCTTACATACATCCATACAAACATCCATACATGCATCCGTTCTTCTGTCCATCCATCCTTCCATTCATCCATCCACACACCCTTACATCAATGTATCAGTACATCCATACATGCGTACATGCGTGCATCCATACATCCATACATCCATAGATACATAACTCAAATGCATCCATACATTCAAACATCCATACATACATACATACACCGAACCATACATTCTTCCACCTATACATCAATCCACCAACCCATCCATCTATCCATCCATACATCAATGCAACAATCCATCCATCCATCCATACGTCCATACATAAATCAATACATACATCCAGACATACACCAATACATTCGTCCAAACAGACATCCATACATTCATCCTTGCATACATCAATACATTTCGTCCATCCTTTTGTCAATCCATCCATACATCCACCCATCCATACATCCATCGATCCACACATCTATCCATACATACATCCATAAATATATACATCCATACATCTATACATCCGTACGTCCATATTTCCACATATCCATACATACATAAAACCGTCCAACCATACAATCATACATCCATACATACATCCATTCGTACATCCACACATCCATACATCCTCCCTTTCATATATCCATCGATCCATAAATCTATCCATTCATACAACCATCCATGTATACATCCATATATCCACACGTCCATACACACATAAATCCGTCCATTCGTACTTCCATCATTCGATACATCCATCCATCTATACATCCAGAAATATATAAAACCATACATCCAAAAGTTCGTACTTTCGTCCATCAGTACCGCAATTCATCCACACTTCCAGCCATCCATACAGCCATCCATCCATACATACAAACATACGCACATCCACACATCCATACATACACCCATACACACATTCATACATACGTCCATCCATACATCCATACATACGTCCATTCACACACCCATCCACACATCCATAGATATATCCATACAAACATCAATACATCCATACACCCATACATCCTTCCATCCATCCGTCCATACATACATCAATACATACATCCAGACATACACCAATACATCTGTCCATACATACATCTATACATACATCCTTCCTTACATCAATACATACATATATACATACATACATTCAAACATCCATACATGCATACATCCATACATCCAACCATACATACACCCACACATCCATACATCCATACATCCATACATATATACCTCCATACGTACATCCACACATCCGTATATACACACATTCACACATCCGTACATACATCCCTTCTTCCGCCCGCCCACCCATCCATTCATCCACCCACATATCCATGTATCCATGCATCCGTACATCCAT
>NW_016922382.1:0-388 GCF_001483705.2 Eufriesea mexicana | reverse complement strand
ATCAGTTGAAGAATGTTCACTATTTCCAGCAATAAGCAATCTCCTTAAAGCAAATACTCCTTGTTCAAATATTTCTTCAATATTAATTTGATTTGCACCTTCTCCTTCTATTATTGGTCTTCCACAATGGTAACCGCTGCTTAATAATTCTAAACCATGACATTGTGCACGTGTCGCGTCGCGTCGCGATCTAAACTGTCGTGTTTCAGGGACGGGTTGTACGGCCGTCTCGCGACTACGACACGTGTTGCCCGCCAAATGAATATTGGGCAACTGTTTCAGTTGCACGAGCAGAAAAGCGTCGCCTCTACGACGGTTTACATTTGAAAGGAACCGTGGCGTGTTGATGATTCGAAGAGAACTGTTTTCAAGAGAACCGATGTCTCTG
>NW_016922381.1:336-622 GCF_001483705.2 Eufriesea mexicana | reverse complement strand
AAATTGAATTTTCCAGGAAAATTCTGTAGCTTTGAAATGCCTATAACACGCCAATAGAACCTTCCCTCCTTATTTATGCAAGAAAGTTAGCTCACAACGTTGTTAGCCGAAAATGTCAATAAAATTGGATTTTCCATCCAGATTCTGCAGCATTGCAATGGATATAGCACGCCAATTGAATCCTTTCTCCTTATCTAGGAGAGAAAGATAGCTCACCATGATATTAGTCGAAAATGACAATAAATTTGAATTTTTCGACCACATTCTATATCATTGCAAAGGCTAT
>NW_016922381.1:0-296 GCF_001483705.2 Eufriesea mexicana | reverse complement strand
TCACCATGATATTAGTCGAAAATGACAATAAATTTGAATTTTTCGACCACATTCTATATCATTGCAAAGGCTATAGCACGCGAGTAGTATCTTTTCCCCTTACTTATGCAAGGAAGTTAACTCACCACGATATTATTCGAAAATGTCACTAAAATTTTATTTTCCAGGAGGATTCTATAGTATGCAATGCATACAGCGCGCCAATAGAATCGTTCCTCCTTATTTATGCACGAAAGTTAACTCACCACGATGTTAGTCGAAAATGTCAACAAAATTGTATTTTCCAGCCACATTCT
>NW_016922380.1:0-1586 GCF_001483705.2 Eufriesea mexicana | reverse complement strand
CTATAGTATCTTCATGGAAAATTCAATTTTATTGACATTTTCGGCTAATAACGTGGTGAGTTAACTTCCTTGCATAATGAGGAGGAAAGATCCTTTTGTCCTGTTATAGCCATTGCAATGCTGCCGAATCGTACTGGAATGTTCAATTTTATTGACATTTTCGACTTATTTCGTGGTGGGCTAGCTTCCTTGCATAGTTAAGCAGGAAAGATCCGTTCGTAGTGCTATAACTATTGCAATGCTGCGGAATCTGGCTGCAAAATTCAATTGTATTGACATTTTCGACTATTATCGCGGTGAGCTAACTTTCTTGCCTAAACACGGAGGAAAGATTATAATGGCAAACTGTAACGATTGCAGTGCTATAGAATCTTGCTGGAAAATTCAATTTCAGTGACATTTTCGGCTAATACCGTGGTGAGCCAACTTCCTTGTATAAGTAAGGAGGGAAGATCATTTTGGCCTGCTATAGCCATAGCAATGCTGTAGAATCGGGCTGGATAGTTCAATTTTCATGACATTTTCGACTAATAACGTGGAGAGCTAGCTTCCTTGCTTAGGTATGGAGGAAAGATCCTTTTGGCGTGCTATAGCCTTTGCAGTGCTGTAGAATTTGGCCGGAAAATTCAATTTTATTGGCATTTTCGACTAATATCGTGGTGAGTTAACTTTCTTGCATAAATAAGGAGGAATGATCCTGTTGGCGTGCTATTGCCACTGCAATGCTGCAGAATCTGGATGGAAAGTTCAATTTTATTGATATCTTCGAATTTTTATTGATATTTTCGACCAATATCGTCGTGAGCTAGCTTCCTTTCATAAGTACGGAGGAAAGATCCCATTGGCGTGCTATATCCATTGCAATGATATGGAATGTGCCTGGCAGTTTCGATTTTATCGACATTTTCAACTTATATGGTGGTGAGCTAACTTCCTTCCATAAATCAGGAGGAAAGATTCTTTTGGCATGCTATAGGCATTGCAATGCTACAGCATCTGGATGGAAAATTCAATATTATTGACAGTTTCGACTATTATCGTTGTGAGCTACCCTTCTTCCTTAAATAAGCAGGGTAGATTCTATAGGCGTGCTATAGACCTTGCATTGATAAAGAATGTGGTTGGAAAAATCAATTTTATTGACATTTTCGGCTAATTTCGTGGTGAACTATCTTCCTTGCATAAATAAGGAGGAATGTTTCTATTGGCGTGCTATTGCCATTGCAATGCTGCAGAATCGGGCTGGAAAGTTCAATTTTATTGATATTTTCGACTAATATCGTGGTGAGCTAGCTTCCTTGCGAAAGTATGGATGTAAGAGCCCTTTGGCATGCTATATCCATTGCAATGATATGGAATGTGCCTGGCAGTTACGATTTTATCTACATTTTCAAATAATATCGTGGTGAGCCATCTTTC
The DNA here is from genome assembly GCF_001483705.2 of Eufriesea mexicana. Lineage (NCBI taxonomy): Eukaryota > Metazoa > Arthropoda > Insecta > Hymenoptera > Apidae > Eufriesea > Eufriesea mexicana. Next base: position 167 of record NW_016922380.1, on the reverse strand, counting down.
TTGCGTAAACAAGGCGGAAAGATTCTATTTTCGGGCTGTTGGCATTGCATCGCCAAAGAATCTGGCTGGAAAAATCTACATTATTGACATTTACGACAAGTATCGTGGTGAGCTTACTTTCTTCCATAAATCAGGAGGAAATATTCTGTTGGCGTGCTATTGCCATT
>NW_016922379.1:0-560 GCF_001483705.2 Eufriesea mexicana | reverse complement strand
TCGATACATCCATCCATCCATACATCCATACATACATCCATGCATACATCCATACACCCACACGCCCATACATCCATAATTCCATCCACCCATACACTCAAGCATCCATTCATACGTCCATGCATACAACCATACATACATCCATACATACAAACATACAAACACCCATACATTCATCCACGCATCCATACATGCATACATCCATACATACATCCATGCATACATCCATACATACATCCATGCATACATCCATACATACATCCATGCATACATCCATACATACATCCATGCATACATCCATACATACATCCATGCATACATCCATACATACATCCATGCATACATCCATACATACATCCATGCATACATCCATACATACATCCATGCATACATCCATACATACATCCATGCATACATCCATACATACAACCATAAAAAACATCCATACATACATCCGAACATCCATCCATGCACCCCTCCATTCACCCACCCACTCATCCATACATCCATGTATTCGTTAAACCATTCATTCGAACGTCCATACATCCATACATACATCC
>NW_016922378.1:0-1010 GCF_001483705.2 Eufriesea mexicana | reverse complement strand
TACGGATGTATGGATGTATGGATGCATATATGTGTGGAAGTGTGGATGGATGGATTTATGCGTGTATGGATGTAAGAATGTATGGAAGTATGGATTGGTGGATGTATGGATGTATGGTTGTATATATGTATAGATGTATGGATGGATGGATGTATGAGTGGATGGGTGTATGGATGGACGTATTTTCGTGTGTATGGATGTATGGATGTATATATGTTTGCTGGTATGCATGGATGGATGTATCGAAAGATGAATGTACGAATGGATGGATTGATGTATGTATGGATGGATGGAGGTATGGATGGATGGATTTATGGATGTATGAATGTATGAATGTATGGATGTATGGATGGATGGATGTATCTATGGATCGATGTATATATGTATGGATATATGTATATATGGATGTATGCATGTATGGATGTATGTATGTATGAATGTATGGATGTAAGAATGTATGGACGTCTGGATGTATGGGTGCATGGATGTATGGACGTATGGATGTACGAATGTATGGATGTATGGATGTATGGCTGTATGCATGTACGGATGTATGGATGGAAGGATGTATCGAATGCCGGACGTACGAATGGCTGCATTTATGGAAGTATGGGTGTGGGGATGTATGGATGAATATATGAATGGATGGATGGGTGTATGGATGGATGGATGTATGGATGTATGTATGGATGTACGGATGGATGTGTGTATGGATGTGTGTGTGAATTTACATATGGATGTAGTTAAAGATGTATGTATGGATGTATGTATGGATGTATGGGTGTACGGATGCATCGACGGTTGGAAGAACGGATGATAGGATTTATGGATGTATGAATGTATGGATGGGTGGTTGTATGGATGGATGGATGTATGGAACGATGGGTGTATGGCTGGATGGATGTATGGGTTGGTGGCCGTATGGATGTATGTATGTATGGATGGTTTGAGATACGGATGGTCAGATGTACGGATGAATGTGTGTACGGAAGAATGGATGTATGGATGTA
>NW_016922377.1:2194-2434 GCF_001483705.2 Eufriesea mexicana | reverse complement strand
TGGCAGAATCAATTTTATTGACAGTTTCGACTAATATCGTGGTGACCTATCTTTCTTGCATAAGTAAGCTGGGTAGATTCTATTGGCGTGCTGTAGACGTTGCAATGATATAGAGTGTGGTTTGAAAATTCAATTTTATTGTCATTTTTTACTAATATCGTGGTGAGATAACATCATTCCCTCAGTAAGGTGGAAAGATCCTTCTGGATTGCTATAGCCGTTGCAATGCAGTAGAATCTA
>NW_016922377.1:1134-1648 GCF_001483705.2 Eufriesea mexicana | reverse complement strand
TAACTTTCTAGCATAAATAAGGAGGAAAGATTCTATTGGCGGGCTGTAGGCATTGCAATGCCAAAGAATCTTGCTGGAAAATTCAATTTTATTGACTTCTTCGATTAATTCCGTGGTGAGCTAACTTCCTTGCATAGGTGAGGTGGAAAGATCCGTTCGGAGTGCCATAGCCATTGCAATGCTTCTGAATCTGTCTCGAGAATTCAATTTCATTGACATTTTCGACTAATATCGTGGTGAGCTACCTTTCTTGCATAAACAAGGAGGAAAGATTATATTGGCAAACTTTAACCATTGCAATGCTATAGAATCTGTTTGGAAAATTCAATTTCATTGTCATTTCGATTAATATCGTGGTGAGCTAACTTTCTTGCATAGATAAGGATGAAGGATTCTATTGGCGTGCTATTGCCATTGCAATGCTAAAGAATCTGGCCGGAAAAATCAATTTTATTGACATTTTCGTATGATATTGTGGTGCGCTACCTTTCTTGCATAAATAAGGAGGAAATAT
>NW_016922377.1:0-1040 GCF_001483705.2 Eufriesea mexicana | reverse complement strand
GACCTAACTTTCTTGCATAAATAAGCAGGGTAGATTCTATTGGCGTGCTGTAGACGTTGCAATGATATAGAGTGTGGTTGGAAAATTCAATTTTTTTGTCATTTTTTACTAATATCGTGGTGAGATAACATCCTTCCCTAAGTAAAGTGGAAAGATCCTTCTGGATTGCTATAGCAATTGCAATGTAGTAGAATCTAGCTGGAAAGCTCAATTTTATTGACATTTTTGACAAATATCGTGGAGGGCTATCTGTCTTGCATAAATAAGGATGAAAGATATTAATGGCTTGCTATAGCCATCGCAATGGTACAGAATCTGGCTGGAAAGTTCAATTTTATTGACATATGAGGCTGATATCGTGGTGAGCTAACTTTCTTGCATAAACATGGAGAAAAGATCCTTTTGGCGAGCTGTAGCCATTGCAATGCTGTAGAATCTGGTCGGAAAATTCAGTTTTATCAACATTTTCGTCTAATATCGAGGTGAGTTAACTTTCTTGCATAAATAAGGAGGAAAGATACTTTCGGCGTGCTATAGCCGTTGCAATTCTGCAGAATCGGGCTGGAAAATTCAATTTTATTGACATTTTCGAGTTATATCGGGGTTAGCTAACTTTCTTGCATAAACATGGAAGAAAGATCCTTTCGGAGTGCTATAGCCATCGCAACTGTGCTATAGCCATCGCAATGCTGCAGAATCTGGCTGGAAAATTCAATTTTATTGACATTTCCGTCCCTTATCGTGGTGAGCTATCTTTCTTGCATAAATAAGCAGGATAGATTCTATTGGCGTGCTGTAGGCATTGCAATGCAATAGAATCTTCCTGGAAAATTCAATTTTATTGACAGTTTCAACTATTATCGTCGGGAGCTAACTTTCCTGCTCAAATAAGGAGGAGAGATTCTACTGGCGTGCTATAGACATTGCAATGCTATAGAATCGTGCTGGAAAATACAATTTTATTGATATTTTCTACAAATTTCGTGGTGAGCTATCTTCCTTGCATAGGTAAGGAGGAAAGATCCGTTCGGAGTGCTATA
>NW_016922376.1:0-628 GCF_001483705.2 Eufriesea mexicana | reverse complement strand
CAAGAAAGGTAGCGCACCACAATATTATTCGAAAATGTCAATAAAATTGAATTTTCCGGCCAGTTTCTACTGCATTGCAATGGCTATAGCACACCAGGAGTGTCTTTCCTCCTTACTTAGGGAAGGAAGTTAGCTGACCGCGATATTAGTAGAAAATGACAACAAAATTGAATTTTCCAGGATTACTTTAGTAGAAAATGACAACAAAATTGAATTTTCCAGGATTACAGTAGAGCATTGCAATGGCTGTAGCACGCCAATGGAATCTATCCGCCTTGTTTACGCAAGAAAAATAGCTCACCACGATATTAGAGCAAAATGTCAATATAACTGAATTTCCCAGCAAGATTCATTGGCATTGCAATGGCAACAGCACGCCAATCGAATCTTTCCGCATTATTCACGCAAGAAAGATAGTTCACCACGATATTAGTGGAAAATGTCAATAAAATTGAATCTGCCAGGAGCATTCCGTATCATTGCAACGGTTTTTGCACGCCAAATGAATATTTCCTCCTTATTTATGCAAGAAAGGAAGCGCACCGCAATATTATTCGAAAATGTCAATAAAATTGAATTTTCCAGCCAGATTCTATTGCAGTGCAATGGTTATAGCATGCCAATACAA
>NW_016922375.1:0-1399 GCF_001483705.2 Eufriesea mexicana | reverse complement strand
GTTGAATGTATGGATGATTGTACGGATGTATGTATGGATGTATGTATGGGTGTATGTATGGATTTATGTATGGATGTATGCATATGTTTATGTATGGATGTATGTATGGATGGACGTATGGATGGTTGTACGCATATAATTATGGATGTGCGTGGGGATGTGTGTATGGATATATAGATGTTTGCGTGTATGCACATTTTGATGGATGTACGAATGGATGAATGTATGTATGGACGCATGGGTGGATGAGTGAATGGATGGATGGATAAATGGATTTAGTGATGGATGGATGTATGGATGGACGGTTGTATGGATAGATGGATTTATGAATTCGTGTATGGATGTATGACTGTATTGATGGATGGATTTAGGGAAGGGTGGATGTGTGGATGGATGGATGTATGGATGGATGGATGTATGGATGGATGGTTGTATGGATGGATGTCTGGATGTATGTATGGATGGTTGGATGTATGCATGTATGGGTGGATGGGCTTGAATATGTGGATATATGGTTGGATGGATGTATGGCTGGATATATGGATGGATGTATGTATGGATGTATGGATGGATGTATGGATGGATGAATGGATGGATGTATGTATGGATGTATGTACGCATGTATGGATGGATGGATGTATAGAAGGATGGATGTATGGATGGATGGATGTGTGGAAGAATGGGTGTATTGACGGATGTACGTATGGGTGGGTGGAAGCAGGGATGTATGCGTGTATGTATGTATGTATTTATGTATGTATGTATGGATGTAAGTGCGAATGGATGTATGGATCGATGTGCGGTTGGATGTATGGATGGATGAAGGGATGGATTTATGGATGGATGTATGGCTGGATGTATGGATGCATGTATGAGTGGATGTATGTCTGGCTGTATGGATGTATGTATGTATGGATGGATGGATGGAAGTATCAATGGATGTATTAATGTGTGTATGGGCGGGAGTATGCATATATGTATGGACGTACGTATGGATGTATGTATGGATGTATGTGTGGATGAATGGATGAATGTATGTATGGATATGTGTATGTTTGTATGTATGTATGTATGTAATCGTGGATGGATTTATGGGTGGACGAATGCATGGATGGGTGGATGTATTTGATGGGTGAATGTATTGATGGATGGATGTACGGATGTATGGACGAATGTATGTACGGATGGGTGGATGTATTGATGTATGGTTGTATGTACGTTTGGATGTACGTATGTATGTATGTATGGACGGATGGGTGGGTGGATGGGTGGATGTAAGGACGGATGGATGTGTGGATGGGTGGATGGTGGGATGTATGAAAAAATGGATTGGTGAACGGGTGGATGGATTTATCGATGGATGGATGTAATGATGGATTGATGTATGGATGGATGGATA
>NW_016922374.1:0-637 GCF_001483705.2 Eufriesea mexicana | reverse complement strand
GTCACGGGCGACGGCGAAATGTCGTCTTCGTGGGAGTCCGCCGCCAAGGCGGCATTGCGCCCGCGGATGGCGGTGGTTGGGTAATATGTCCCATCCGAAGGTTTGGAGGATATCGAACTCGCCCCGAAACCCTCGAGCATAAGCCTGGTGAAGGCGACCCTCCCCACACGGCAGGAGCTTGCCAGCGTGCACCGTCAGCAGTCTGGTATTGAATTGTCTGCCGTTATATCCGAGAATTGCGCGAAGATAGAGACGATGGCAGACAAGAGTAAAAACCTGCACGGCCCAAACGTTCGCGCCTTTCGTACGTGCGCCAGGGTCGTGGACTCGGCCGGCTGGCAGATGAGTCTCTGCAGCCGTGCCCAGGAGACGATGATGATAGGGTCCGCGTGCTGATGGCGGAGATCGCCGGTCTGCGGGAGGAGTATGTCTCCCAGCAGGCGGTGATAGCCGACATGCGGGAGAACGACGCCTCCCAGCAGGCGGTGGTCGCCTCCTTGAGCGCGGAACTGGCTCTGGAGCGGAGGCGGGTAATCGTCGACCCCGCGCCCGCTGGAAACGTGCGCGCGTTCGCGGGCACTGGAGCAGCTGCAGCGGAGCTCGAGTTCAGTATGGAGGCAGCCCACGCGGCACTCAG
>NW_016922373.1:0-502 GCF_001483705.2 Eufriesea mexicana | reverse complement strand
CTTACGTGCCGAGACGACTGTTGCAGGCATCCCGAGAGTAAGGCAGAGCACAGTAGAGCACAGGAAGCCACCATAAATGGTAGTGTGAAGCGCAAAACTCAATGATACCTTAACCTAACCTGACCTATCCTAACCTAGCCAAACGTAGAATGACTAAACCAAACGAGACAAGGCCTCTATTGCTGGCTTTCTCAGAGCCAAGCAGATCATATTAGAGCACAGTAGAGCACTGAATTCCACTGAATAGCAGTGTCTAACGCAATTGTCTAACCCATCTTGACCAAACGCAGCGTAACATAACTTAACCAAACGAAATTTAACACAAGCCATCGTGCCGCGACCACTGTTGCTGGCCCCCACGTTGAGAAGTGGAAGCTAGTAGTGCAATGCAGAGTGCAGATATCGACCGAATAGCAGTGTATTACACAAAAACCAGTGCCATCGAAACCGAACGTAACCTATCGTAACCTAACATAACCTAACCTAACCAAACGCAATGTAA
>NW_016922372.1:0-1988 GCF_001483705.2 Eufriesea mexicana | reverse complement strand
TAATGAATAAAATTTACCCATTATAAAAGCAATATCCTTAGCAATATTCCTATATAATTTTTCTCCATATTTCACTTCTAGTTTTGTTCATAATTAAATATTTTAACTGACAATCGTATTGGTTCTTATCAAATCACGTACGCCTTCAAATAATTATTAATAAAAGACTAATTAGCCACAAATTATTATCGAAAATTGCATGAGAATGTTGTCCGAAATTCCAGGTTTGCAATGAACCTATAAAAGTTCATAAATTAATCGTAGAAACTTGGTAATTTATGATTTTTCACTGCCTCGTCATCTCCATCATTTTATAACCGCTTGCTTTCTAATTAATTCTTTTTTATTTATGTAGCGGTATGTCAATGATAATAGAAAATAAATTTGACGTAACACACATGAGAGATCTGTAGTAGTGGCGGAGTGTTATAATAATTAATGGGTTCGAGGAAAAAAAATAGAAATTATCTTCGTTTTATAATTAATTTATTTTTCTTAGAGAAACAATTTATATTGGCCGAATGAAATCATCATGAACAATGCAGCATTTAATTTTTATACACTAGTATATTGTTGTATATTTTAAAGATATAATTTATAATAGAAATAAGAGTTGCTATCATATAAATATATATATGTAAAATACAAAATTCATTTTCCTATTGCTTATTTTGTTACAATTATCGTGATCAAGAATTTCGTTTGCTCACCTGGGACTTTCTGAACTTACAATTTCATCTGTTTTATAATTTTTATTCAATAATTTTATATTCTGCCAATATAATATTTAAAGAGCTCTTTCGCTGATTAAATTCCAGGTAAATTTGCAAACATTCTGTGGACAATACTTTTCTCGTTGAGACCCCAAAAGTATTGTCCATGAAATACCTCTTTTCACGTTATGTTCGCCTCATACAGTATAATGTTAAAAATATGTAGACAAAAATAAATAAATATTTTGACATATGTATACGTATCATGGAAATTTGCTATGGAAGACCGAATGCAGATATACTTTATAAAATATGTATAAATTATCAAATTTATTATTAATAAAAAATTAATATCGTTGATAACAAATTGTCCACAATGTAAATTATAATAAAAGTGAAAAAAAATTAATAAATTCGTAGCTATTTCTTAAATTTATGAAGTATTCGCGTTATAATGTATCTAGAATTTACAAAAAGTTAATAAATTATTACACTGACCGTTAATAACAAATTAAAATTGCTAATAACAAATTGCCCGCAACGTAAACTTATAATAAAAGTGAAAAAATTATTAAGTTATTGGTTATTAAAGCGGAAAAATAATAAATAATGGAATCAGTAAATTCTCTATTGGGGTGGGGGGTTCGGCCGATCGGAGGCTATATAAGGGGCGACGCGACCCAGCAAAACGCATTTGTCGGTTCGACTTCGGAAGTGTAACATCTACAATTTCGTTGTGCGCGAAGCGTGGGGATTCGAAGTGAGGTTGGGGCTGGCCCCCCCACCCACACCCCCACCTATTACTAATAATTTTTATTTTGTTTTCAGGTATTAATTATTTTTTTATTTCAGCTTTTAATTATTTTTCCTTTCAGATGTTATATATTCCTTTCTATTTATTTTTATTTGACAATCCGAATATTTCGTATAATATTCGGATTGTTTCGTCGTTGGGTTCTTTATGTCTCATCGTTGGGTTTCTAATATCTCATCGTTGGGTTTTTAATATCTCATCGTTGGGTTGCTTGCTCTATTTAGTTGATATTTTTGGTTTATATTTGTTTCATTTGTTTATATATTTGTTTATATTTGATTTATTGTGTTGTACTAATCTTTTACTAACCTGTTTCTTTTTAGCTTTTCAGATTTTTCACTACGTTTTTTGGACTATGTGGAATGCGTGCGATTAGACCTAAGTAGACTTAACTATCTATAAGATAGATGCCTAGACTAAGTATCATGTGCGCGCTATCTGTACAAAGGTAAGCTACCTAA
>NW_016922371.1:0-677 GCF_001483705.2 Eufriesea mexicana | reverse complement strand
ACATTCGCCCTTCCATACACGCATCCATACATCCATGCATCCATCCACCCATCCATAAGTCCATTTAACCATACACCCATCCATCCATACATCCACACATATATACAAAAATACATCCATACAACATTAGATCCGTCCATCCATACCTCCATCCAACCATACATCTGTCCATCCATACCTCTATCCATCCATACATCCAGCCAACCATACATCCACCCATCCATACATCCATCTAACCATACATCCATCGATCCATACAAGCACCCAACCATACATCCATCGATCCATACATCCACCTATCCATACATCCATACGTATATACATCCACACATCCATACATCCATAAATCCGTCAACAATGCAACCATCCATCCGTACATACAACCATACGTACACCCACACATCCATACATACACCCATACACACATACATACATTCATCCGTCCATACATCAATACATATACCCACACACACACACATCCATACATTCATCCATACATACATCCAAACATCCATTCACAAACCCATACACTCACCCGTACATACATGCATAGACACATCCGCACATACATCCATACATATATCCATACATCCACCCATACATACATCCGCAAATTCGCCCTTCCATACACGCATCCATACATCCATCCATCCATCCTCCCATCCATAAATCCATCT
>NW_016922370.1:0-1322 GCF_001483705.2 Eufriesea mexicana | reverse complement strand
CGCATATGTGAATAAAATTGAAATTTCCAGACAGATTCTATTGCATTGCAATTGCTATAGCACTCCAATAGATTCCTTCCAATAGATTCCTTCCTCCTTATTTATGCAAGAAAGTTAGCTCACCACGATATTATTCGAAAATGTCTATAAAATTGTGTTTTCCAGACGTATTCTATAGCACTGCTATGGCGATAGCACGCCAATAGAATATTTCCTCCCTATTTATGAAAGGAGCATAGCTCACCACAAACTTACCCGAAAAAGTCAATAAAAATGAATGTTCCAGACATGTTCTATAGCATTGCAATGGCTATGGCACGTCAAAAGAATCTTTTCTCCATATCTATGCAAGAAAGGTAGCTCACCACGATACTATTTGAAAATGTCAATAAAACTGAATTTTCCATGCAGATTCTATAGCATTGCAATGGAAATAGCACAACAACAGGATCTTTCCTACTTATTTAAATAAGAAAGTCACCTCACCACGATATTATGCGAGAATGTCAGTAAAATTGAATTTTCCATCCAGTTTCTATAGCACTGCAACGGGTATAGCGCGCAAATGGAATCTTTTCTACTTATTTATGCAAGAAAGTTAGCTCACCACGATATTAGGAGAAAATGATAATATAATTTGATTTTCCAGCCAGATTCTTTAGCATTGCAAAGGCTATAGGTCGCCAATAGTTTCTTCCTTCCTTATTTAGGCAAAAAAGTTAGCTCACCAAGATATTAGTCGTAAATGTCAAGAAAATTTTATTTTCCAGCATAATTCTATAGCATTGTAATGGCAATAGCACGCCAATAGAAACTTTGCTCCTTATTTATGCAAAAAAGTTAGCTCTCCCCGATATTTGGCGACAATGTCAATAAAATTGAATCCTCCAGCCAGATTCTATGTAGCATTGCAATGGAAATAGCATGACAATAGAATCTTTCCTACTTATTTATGCAAGAAGGTTACCTCACCACGATATTATACGCGAATGTCAATAAAATTAAATTTTCCATCCAGTTTCTATAGCACTGCAGCGGGTATAGCGCGCAAATGGAATCTTTTCTCCTTATTTATGCAAAAAAGGTATCTCACCACGATAATAGAAGAAAATGTCAATAAAATTCGTTTTTCCATCCAGATTATATGACATTGCAATGGCTATAGCACGTCAATAGAATCTTTCCTCCTTATTTATGCAAGAAACTTTGCTGACCCCGATGTTAGTCGAACTTGTAACAATCATTACATTTTCCAGCTAGAGTCCGTTGCACTGCAGTGGCTATAGCACGCCAATGGAATTTTTCCTCCTTATTTATGCAAG
>NW_016922369.1:0-2094 GCF_001483705.2 Eufriesea mexicana | reverse complement strand
CTGTCTGGAAATTTCAATTTCATTCACATATACGACTATTGTCGTTGTGAGCTAACTTTCTTGGGTGAATAAGTAGGAAAAATTCCATTGGCGTGTTATTTTCGCGCTATACCCGTTGCAGTGCTATAGAATCTGGCTGGCAAATTCAATTTTATTATCATTTTCGAATAATATCGGGGTGAGGTAACTTTCTTACACAAATATGGAGGAAAGATTCTATTGTCGTGCTATAGCCATTGCAACGATATATAATCTGTGTGGAAAATCCAATTTTATTAACATTTTCGGACATTATCGTGGGGAGCTGATCTCCTTGCGTATATAAGGGGGAAAGATTCTATTGGCGTGCTATAGTCATTGCAGTGCTATAGAATCAGGCTGGAAAGTTTAATTTTATTGACATTTTCGTCCGATATCGTGGTGAGCCAGCTATCTTCCATAAATAAGGTGGAAAATTCCTATTGACCTGCTATAGCCATTTCAATGATATAGAACCTGTCTGGAACATTCATTTTTATTGACATTTTCAGATAATATTGTGGTGAGCTAAGCTCCATGCATAAATAAGGAGGAAAGATTCTATTTTGGCGCTATACCAGTTGCAGTGCTATAGAATCTGAATGGAAAATTCAATTTCACTGACATTTTCGACTAATATTGTGGTGAGCTAACTATCTTCCTAAAATATGGTAGAAAGACTCTATTGACGCGCTATAGCCATTGTAATGCTATAGAACCTGTCTGGAACAATCAATTTTATTGACATTTTCGACTAATATTGTGGTGAGCTAACTATCTTCCTAAAATATGGTAGAAAGACTCTATTGACGCGCTATAGCCATTGTAATGCTATAGAGCCTTCCCGGAACAGTCCTTTTTATTGACCTTTTCGGATAATATTTTGGTGAGCTGAGCTCCTCGCATAAATAAGGAGGAAAGATTATATTAGCGTGCTTTAACCATTGCAATGATATATAATCTGGATGGAAAATACAATTTCATTGACATTTTCGACAAATATCGTTGGGAGCTAACATTCTTGCATTAATAAGGAGGAAATATTCTATTGATGTGCTATAGCCATTGTAATGCTATAGAGCCTTCCCGGAACAGTCCTTTTTATTGACCTTTTCGGATAATATTTTGGTGAGCTGAGCTCCTCGCATAAATAAGGAGGAAATATTCTATTTTCGCGCTATACCCGTTGCGGTGCTATAGAATATGGCTGGAAAATTCAATTATATTGACATTTTCGAATAATATCGCGGTCAGGTATCTTTCTTGCTTAAATAAGTAGGAAAGATTCTACTGGCGTGCAATAGCCATTGCAATGCTATAGAATCTGGCTGGAAAATCCAATTCTATTGACATTTTTGACTAATATCGTTGGGAGCTAACATTCTTGCATTAATAAGGAGGAAAGATTATATTAGCGTGCTTTAACCATTGCAATGATATATAATCTTGATAGTAAATCCAATTTTATTGACATTTTCTTCTACTATCGTTGTGAGATAACATTATTGCATAAATATGGAGGAAATATTCTATTTTCGCGCTATACCCGTTGCGGTGCTATAGAATATGGCTGGAAAATTCAATTATATTGACATTTTCGAATAATATCGCGGTCAGGTATCTTTCTTGCTTAAATAAGTAGGAAAGATTCTATTGTCTAGGTATGGCCATTCTAATGCTATAGAACCTGTCTGGAACAATCAATTTCATTGACATTTTCGGATAATATCGTGGTGACCTTGCTTTCTCGCATAAATAAGGAGGAAATATTCCATTGGCGTGCTACAGACATTGCATTGCAATAGAATCTGGCTGGAAAACGCAATTTTATTGACATTTTCGGATAATATCGTGGTGACCTTGCTTTCTCGCATAAATAAGGAGGAAATATTCCATTGGCGTGCTACAGACATTGCATTGCAATAGAATCTGGCTGGAAAACGCAATTTTATTGACATTTTCGGATAATATTGTGGTGAGCTAAGCTCCATGCATAAATAAGGAGGAAAGATCCTATTTGCGTGCTCTACCCGTTGCAGTGCTATTGAATCTGGATGGAAAATTAAATTTTATTGA
>NW_016922368.1:0-535 GCF_001483705.2 Eufriesea mexicana | reverse complement strand
ATGTACGAATGTATGGACGTATGGGTGTATGGCGGTATGCATGTACGGATGTTTGGATGGATGCGTGTATCGAATGCCGGACGTACGAATGGATGCATTTATGGAAGTATGGGTGAGGGGATGTATGGATGAATATATGAATGGACGGATGGATATATGATTTATGATTGGATGGATTTATTTATGGGTGGATGGGTGGATCTATGTATGGATGTATGCATGGATGTATGTATGCATGCATTAACGGATGTATATATGGATGTATGTATGGACGAGTGTATGGGTGTATGCATGGATGTTTTGATGTATGTATGGACGTATGTATGGATGTACGTATGGATGGTTGAGTGCATGGATGGATGGGTTTGTGGATGTATGGATGTGTGGATGTATGGATGTATGGATGGATGGATGTATGGATGGATGGATGTATGGATGTATGAATGGATGGATGTATATATGTATGAAAGTTCGGATTGAAGGATGTATGGATGGATGGAGTTGTGGAGAGATGCATTTTTGGATGTATGGAAGC
>NW_016922367.1:0-230 GCF_001483705.2 Eufriesea mexicana | reverse complement strand
ACTGAAATCAATTATATCCTCTCCGGACAAAATCAATCGTAAAAAAACTATGCCTTACCTATCTTAACCAATCTTGTGGCGACCACTGTTGCTGGCCTCCACAGAGGCAAGCAGAAGACTTTAGTGGAGGGTAGAACGCAGAAATCCATAGAAACGCAGCGTACAAAAGAGAAGTCAAGGCTATCCGAACACAACCCTAGACCAACAGAACATAACCTGACCCGGAATCG
>NW_016922366.1:0-1434 GCF_001483705.2 Eufriesea mexicana | reverse complement strand
GCAGGAGTCCAGCGAAGGGCAGTGTATATCTGAAAAGTTAAAGCTGTCCTTTCCTAACTTAACAAATCGCGGCATAACCGAACGTAACCTAACTCAATTTAACGTGACGAGACCGCTATTGCTGTCCTCCCCAAAGCAAAGCAGGTCACATTAGAGCAATATAGGGTGCAGAAATCCACCGAATAAGAGTTTATAGCACAATAGACAAAGCTATCCCGTTCTAACCTAGCCAAACCTATCCTAACCAAACGTAATCTAACTCAGCCTGACGCGCTGCAGCAACTATTGCTGGCCTCCACAGTGCCTAGCAGGCCATAATAGCGGAGAGTAGAGCGCAGAAATCCCTAGAATCGCAGCGTACAGCAGAAAAGTCAAAGGGACCCTAGCCTAATCCAAACTAACATTACCTAATCCAAGGTAGCCAAGCGTAACGTAACGTGCTGCGAACAATGTGCCCGGCCTACCCAGGGCCTAGCAGACTAGATCAAAGCAAAGTTGAGGGCAGGAACCCACCGAATATCTGCGTATAGTACGAAAGTCAAAGCTACCCTAACAAAACGTAACATAACCTAACTTAATGAAACATAACCTAGCACAACCGAACGCGCCATACCACAATTTTTAGGGTCCCGAGAGTGGAACAGAGTATAGTGGAGCAATGCAAAGCGCAGAAAGCCACTGTATAGCCGCGTATAGCACAAAAGTCAAAGCTCTCCTCTACCAACCTAACCAAACGTAACATAGCCAAAAGTTATCTACCCCATACTAACGTTCCGAGGCCACCATTGCTGACCTCCGCAGAGCACAGTAGAACATACTGGAGCACAGTAGAGCGCACAAACCCACCGAAAAACAGTTTACGCGACAAAAGTGAAAGCTACCCTACCCTAACCCGAACAGACATGCCCTAACCAAACGTAGGCTAACCCAACCTGACGCGTCGAGACAACTATTACTGTCCTTCCCAGAGTCGAGCAGAGTATAGTAGAGCTACGTAGGGCGCAGGTATCCACCGAACAGCAGTGTACAGCGCAAAAGTCAAAGCTCTCCTCACCAACCTTTACCTAACCTAACTTAACCAAACGTGACGTAACCAAACCTAACGTGCCGCCACCTCTATTGCAGACCTCCGCTGCACCAAGCAGTACATAAGGAGGAGTGTAGGGCGCAGAAACGAATACAGTCGCAGTGAACAGCAGACAAGCCAATGTATATCCAAACCTAACCCAATGTAACATAACCTAACCTAACGTACGAAAAACCAAACTTAACGTGCCGTAACCAATATTGCTGGCCTCCCCGAGATTAGCAGATTAGAGTAGAGCACAGTGGATCGCAGGAACCCACCGAACACCTGTGAATAGCACGAAAGTCAAAGCTACCCAAATCTCACTTTACCTAACCTAACCTAACCAAACGAAACATAACTAAACA
>NW_016922365.1:0-304 GCF_001483705.2 Eufriesea mexicana | reverse complement strand
TACTTTTGTGCTTTATACTGCAACGCCGCGGATTTTTGTGATCTACTGCGCTCTAGTATATTCTGCTTGGTTCTGGGGATATCAGCAATAGTGTTGGAGGACGGTTAGGTGGTGTTAGGTTACGTTTGGTTGTGCTATGCTTGGTTAGGATAGGCTAGTACAGCTTTGACATTTGTGCTATACATTGATATTCGGTAGATTTCTGCGATCTATTGTGCTATGGTATGTTCTGCATGGCTCTGGGAAGGTCAGTAATTGTGGTCTCTGCACGTTTGGTTGATACAGGCTACTTTCGGTTATGTTA
>NW_016922364.1:0-1876 GCF_001483705.2 Eufriesea mexicana | reverse complement strand
TATTCTGCTCGGCGCTCTGGATGCCAGCAATACCGGTCGCGGCACATCAGGATGGGTCACAGTAAGTTTGGTAGTATTAGGTTGTTTTGGGATTCAGTTAGTGTTGCTCCGGCTTTTGTGCTCGAAGCCGCTATCGTATTGACTCCTGTGGCCTACGGTTCTCTATCATTATCTGCTTGTCTCTGGGGACGCCAGCAATAGCGGTCGCAGCACGTTTCGTTGTGTTGCGTTACGTTTGAATAGGCTAGGTTAGGTTATGTTTGGTCAGGTTATCCTTGAATTTTGTGCTGCACGCTGCTCTTCGATGGATTTCTACGTCCTACATTGCTCTACCATACTCTGCTCGAACATGTGGTGTCCGGCAATAGTCGTCACGTCACTGTAGGTTGGGTCAGATCACGTTTGGTCGAGTTACGTTATTTTGGGTTCGGTTAGGGTAGCTTCGACTTTTGTGCTGAACACAGCTATCATATCAATCCCTGTGCCCTAAGGTGCTTTCTTATCATCTGCTGGTCTCTGGGGACGGCTGCAAAAGTGGTCACGGCACGTTACGTTCAGTCAGTCTACGTTTGGTTATGTTTGGTTGTGTTAGGTCAGTATAGGGTATGTCCGACTTTTGCGCCGTACAGTGCAATTACGTGCCTTTCAGCGCTCAACTGTGCTCTCGTATACCCTGCTTGGCTCAGAGTAGTCCAGCGATAGTGGTCCAGGTACGTTAGGTTAAGTTAGGTTGCGTTTGCATATATCACGTTTGGATGGGTTAGGGTCGGGTAGCTCAGACTTTTGTGCTGTACAATGTTATTTGGCGGATTTCTGCTCTCTGCATTCCTCCCATATACCCTGCTCGACTTTCGGGATGAGAGAAATAGTGCTCGTAATACGTTGGGTTGTGTTATGTTACGTTTGGTTGAGTTAGGCTAGGGTACGTTTAGTTTGGGTTGCTTTGGCTTTCTTGCTATACGCAGTTATTCGGTGGGCTCCTGCCCTCCACTGTTCTCTACTCAAATCTACTAGATCCTGGGGAGGCCAGCGATAGTGGTCGCAGGAAGTTTCGTTGAGTTTGGCTACGTTAGGTTAGGTTACGTTAGTTTGGGTTAGGTTCGGATATCTTCGACTTTTCTGCTGTACATTGCGGTTCTATGGATTTCTGCGCAATATTCTCGTCTAATATGTTCTGCTTGGCTCTGTCGAGAGTAACAGTACTGTTGGAGGCAGCTTAGGTTGAGTTTTACTACGTTTGGTATAGTTACGATTTGATAGGTTACGGCAGGTTACGTTTGACTTTTGAGCTATACACATCTACTCAGTGAATTTCTGCGTCCTACTGTGCTCTAATATGTCCTGCTTCGCTCCGGGGAGGTCAGCAATAATGTTCGTGGCACGTTTGTCTGTGTTATGTTACGTTTCGCTTCCCTAGGTTAGGCTTGGTTTCGATAGGTTGGCTTTCACTTTTGCGCTATGCACTGCTATTTGGTGGCTTTCTGCTATCGACTGCACTCTGTTATACTCTGCTCGTCTCTCTGGGTGCCAGCAATAGTGGTCGTACCACGATATACTGAGCAATGCTGAGATTGGTTGGGTTATGCTTGTTTGAGTTATGTTCGCATAGCTATGGCTTTCGCGGTATACACTGCTAATCGGTGGATTTCTGGGCTCTACTGCGCTCTGGAATGTCCTGCTTGGCACTGGGGATAACAGGAGTACTGTGCCAGGCACGTTAGTTTGGATTACGATGTGCTTGGTTATGTTACGTTTGGTTAGGCTAGGAGAGTATAGCTTTGACTTTTTTGCTATATACTGCTTTCGGTGGACAACTGCACTATAATGTGGTATAGTATG
Source organism: Eufriesea mexicana (assembly GCF_001483705.2). Taxonomy (NCBI): domain Eukaryota; kingdom Metazoa; phylum Arthropoda; class Insecta; order Hymenoptera; family Apidae; genus Eufriesea; species Eufriesea mexicana. The sequence continues at coordinate 37 of NW_016922364.1, read as the reverse complement.
CTCCGCCAAGCTCTGCGGAGTCCAGTAATAGTGGTCT
>NW_016922363.1:4757-10267 GCF_001483705.2 Eufriesea mexicana | reverse complement strand
TTCGTGAGGTTGGAATAGGAAAGATCAGACACAGCTATTCGCGCATTTCTGCGCTCTACTGTGTTCTAATGTTTTGTGCTTGGCTCTGGGCAGGCCAGCAATAGAGGTCTCCGCACGTCAGGTAGAGCTATGTTACATTTGGTATAACTCGGCTGGCTTGGGTTAGGCTTGGATAGCTATCACACTTGAGATATAAACAGCGACTCTTTGGATTTCTGCGTTGTACTGACCTCTAATATGTTCTGCTCGACTCCGGGGTGGCCGGATATAGTGGTCGCGGTACGATAGGTTTAGTTATGCTATGTTTGGCTACGCTACGTTTGGTGAGGTTAGGGCACGGTTGTTTAGACTTTTGTGACATACACTGCTATTCGGTGGTTTTCTGCCATTAACTGTGCTCTAATGTGTTCTGCTTGGCTCTGTGGTGGCCAGAAGTTGTGGTTCCGGCACGTCAGGTTGAGTAAAGGAACGTCACGTTAGGCTAGGTTAGGAAGGTCTGGTTAGGGTTACTCTGTCTTTTGTGCTACACACTGCTATTTGGTGGATCTATGCGCTCTACCTTACTCTACTATTCTCTGCTCTGCTCTGAGAAGGCAAGCAATAGAGGCCGTGGCACGTTATGTTGGGTAAGGTTATGTTAAGTTTGGTTAGAGCGACCTTGACTTCCGTGCTATATACAGCATTTCGGTGGACTTCTGTGATCGACAGTGCTCTGCCGCATTCTGCTTGGCTGCGGGGCTGCCAGCAGCTCCGTTCGCGGCACGTTACTTTGAGTTACGCTACGTTCGGTTCGGTCAGCTGTAGGTCAGGCTATGTTAGGGTATCTTCGACTTTTGTGTTATACACTGCCCTTCGATGTATTACTACGCTCTACATTGTGCTAATATACTCCGCCCGACTCAGGGGAGGCGAGCGTAGTGTCCTCGGCATGATAGAATATGTTAGGTTACTTTCAGTTACGGTACGTTTGGTTAGGTTAGGATACGATAGCCTCGACTTTTGTGCTGTACACTGCTAACCGAGGATCTCGACGCACTACTGTGCTCGAGCACACTCTCCTTGTCTCTGTGGTGGCCAACAATAGCGGTCTCGTCACGTCAGGTTTAGTTATGTCACGTATGGTTTCGCTAAGCTTGGCTAGGTTAGGACAGGCTACTTTGACTTTTGTGATATACACTGCTTTTCGGATTATTTCTCTGGTCTGCTGTGCTCTAATGTACTCCGATTGGATCTGTGGTGGCCAGAAATTGCCTTCTCGGCGCGTTAGGTTTAGCTATGTTTCGTATCGTTGGGTCAGGTTGGGAAGATTTTGTTAGGGGTTCTCTGATTTTTGTGCTATACACTGCTATTCGGTGCGTTTCCTCGCTTTCAATTGCTCTACTGTACTACGATCGACTCCGTGGAGTGAGGAGTTGTGGACGTGACACGATAGTTTGGGTTAAGTTACGTTTAGTTTGATTAGTTTAGGATAAGTTTGGTGAGGATAACTTTGACTTTCGTACTATACACTATTGTGTGGCGGATTCATGTGTTCTACTGTGCTCTGCAATATTGTGCTTTCTTTGGGGCGCCTGCAGCAGTGGTCGCGGCACGATGTGATTCGCTTTGCTACGTTCCGTTAGGTTAGTCTGGGTCACGTTATGATAGGATATCTTCGTCTATTGCGCTATTCACTGCAATGGGGCGGTTTTCTGCGCACGACTGTGCTCTAGTGCATTCTGCTTCGCTCTGCGGAGGCCAGCAATAGTGGTCTTGTCAAGTTAGCCTGAGTTATATTACGTTCGGCTAGGTTCGGGCAGGCTACATTGTCTTTTGTGACTTCCATTGCTATTCCGTGGATTTCTATGCTCTATTGTGCTCTAGTATGCTCTGATTGGCTCCGGTGAGGCCAGCAATATTGGTTTCGTTACTTCATGTTGAGTTAAACTACGTTCGGATATGTTAGGTTAGGTCAAGTTTGGTCAGGATATGTTTGGACCCTTGTGCTGTACTGTGCTATACGCGGATTTCTGCGCTCTCTAGTGTTCTAATATTTTCTGCTTTGATCTGGCGAGGCCAGCAATAGTAGCCACGGCACGTTCGGTTGGGATAGGTTACGGCTCTTTGGACCAGGTTAGGAAGGGTTGGTCAGGATTTCTTTGACCTTTGTGGTATACACAGCTATACGGTGCATATTCCCGCTGTACATTGATCTACTATATACCGCTCGTCTCGGGTGAGGCAAAAGCAGTGGCCGTGGCACGTTAGTTTGTGTTAGGTTCCATTTGGTTCGATTAGGTTTGGTTGCGTTCTGTTAGGATAGCTCTGACCTTCGTACCATACTCTATTATGTTGTCGGCTCCTGGTAGGTCAGGCTATCTACTGTGTTCTACTGTGCTCTACCATATTCTGCTTGACCGCGGCACGTTATGTTGAGTTATGCAACACTCCGTTAGGTTGGGTCAGGTCATGTTGTGTCTGTGTATCAACGAATTTTGTGCTTTTCACTTCAATGCGCTTGATTCATGCGCATTACTGTGCTCTACTACATACTGCTTTGCTCTACGAACGCCAGGAGGAGCGGTGGCGGCACGTCATACTGAGTTATGATACGTTCGGTTAGGTTACATTAGGACAGGTATTGTTACCATATCTACGGCTTTTTTAATCTTCGCTGCAACGCGTTGGATATCTGCGATCTACTGTACTCTAATACAGTCTGCTCGTCACTCTGGAGGCCAGCAATAGTGGTCTCGTCAAGTTAGGTTTAGATATGTTACGTTTGTTTGTGTTAATTGTATATATTAGGACAGGATAGCTTTGACTTTTGCGCTATACACTGCTATTCGGTGAATTTCTGGGCTCTAATGCGCTTTAGTATGCAACGCTCGGCTCTGGAGAAGCGAGAATCAGTGGCCTCGGCACGTTAGGTTGCGTTAGGTTTCGTATCTTTGGGTTACGTAAGGAACGTTTGGTCAGGATTTCTTTGACATTTGTGCTATGCACTGTTACTCGGTGGATATCTGCGCTCTACATTGCTGTAGTATAATCTGCTCTTCTCTGGGGAGGCGAGAATTAATGGTCGTGGCACGTTAGCTTGGGGAATGTTACGTTTGGTTTGGTAAATTTGGGTTGAAATTGATTAGGGCAGATCTGACTTTCGTGCTACACACTGATTTTCGGTGGATTCCTGTTATCCACCCTTCCCTACTATTTTCTGCATGGCTATGGGAAGGCCAGGGGCAGTGTTCGCGGCACGTTATGTGCAGTTATGCTACGTTTGGTTGTGTTAATTTCGGTCAGGTTGCGCTAGGATATCTACGGCTTTTGTGCTCTTCTCTGCTGCAGGCTGGATTTTTGCGCTCTGCTGTGCTCTAGTATATTCTGCTTTGCACTGCGGAGGCCAGAAATAGTGTTCGCAACACGTTAGGATGTGTTAGATCACGTTTGGTTAGAGTATGTTAAGTCGGGTTATGCTAGGATAACCTTAGCTTCTGTGCCAGCATTGCTATTCCGCTTATTTCTAAACCCTACTGTGCTCTAGTATATTCTTCTTGGCTCTTGGGCTTCCTGTAATAGTGGTCTCGGCACTTTAAGTTATGTTAAGCTACGTTTGCTTTTAATACGTTTGGATTGGTAAGGATAGGGCAGCTTCGTCTTTTGGGCTACACACTGCTATTCCCTGGATATCTACGCTCTACATTGCTCTACTATACTCTGCACGGCCATGGGGAGGCCAGCAGCGGTGGTTGATGCAAGTTAGGTTGAGTTAGGTTACGTTTGGGTGTGTCACGATAGTTTATGTTAGGAGAGGATCGCTTCGACTTTTGCGTTACACACGTATTCGTTGGATTTCGGCGCTCCACTGTGACCTGATATGTCCAGCTTGGCTCTGGGAGGGCCAGCAATAGTAATCTCCGCACGTTTGGTTGAGTTATGCTACATGTGACTATGTTACGTTTGGTGAGGTTAAGATAGGATAGTTTAGAGTTTTTGCTATACACAGCTGTCCGCTCGTTACAGTGCTCAACATTGTACTAACATCTTCCGCTTGGCGCTGGAGGCCGGCAACCGTGATCTTGACGCGTTAGGTTGTGTTACACAACGTTTGTATAGGTCAGGTTAGGCCTGGCTAGGTTAGGGCATCTTCCACATTTGTGCTTTGCAAAGCGGTCGGCTTGTGCGCCTTATGTTCCAGTATATTCTGCTCGTTTCGGTGGAGGCCAGAAATAGAGGTTGCAGTGCTTTATGTTGACATAGGCTACGTCTCTTTGTGTTACGATTATTCATGTTAGGATAGGATTGGCCTCGACTTTGTGCTATACAGTGCACTGCGGCGGGTTTCTGCGCTCTACTCTGCTCTATTACATTCTGCTCGGCTCTGGCGAGGACAGCAATAGTGGCCTCGGCGCGTTGGGTTTAGTAAAGTTACGTATGATTATGTTACCTTTCTCTATGTCAATATACGACACCCTTGACTTTTGTGCTATACAATGTTCTTCGGAGGATTTCAGCTTTCTACTGTGTCATAACACGTTCTGCCTGGCTGTGGGTAGGCAACAATATTGGTCGCGGTACGTTACGTAGGGTCAGGTTACCATGGATTAGGTAGGGTTAGGCTAAGGTTGGTTATTTTAGGGTTGGTTACGATAGGAGGGGCTTGCTTTGTCCTTAGTGGTGTAGTCAGCCTTTATGTGGATATGTATGCGCTACAGCGCTCTTATATTTCCAGCTTGGCTCTGGGAATGCCAGCACCGGTGATATCAGCTCCAGTTGGGTAAGGTTGTGCTCGGTTAGGATGGGTCAGGCTATGTTTGGACATGGTAGCTATAACCTAGGCGCTGTACACTGCTCTTCGGCGGATTTCTGTGGTCTACTGTGCTCTAGTATGTCCTGCTTGTCTCTGGGAAGGGCAGCAATTGAAGCTTCGACATGGCAGGTTGAGTTAGGATATGTTTGTTTAAGTTCAGTTGGTTTGAGTTAGTTTGGGGATGCTTTGACTTTTCTGATATACACTGCGATTCTATGGATTTCTGCGTTCTCCTCTCCACTAATGTATTCTGCTTGGCTCCGGGGAGGCCAGCAATTGTGGTCGCGGGACGTTAGGTTCAGTTAGGTAACGTTTGGTTATGATACGATTGGTTATGTTAGGAGAGTATAGCTTTAACTTTAGTGCTACAGCCTGCTATTAAGTGGACGTCTGCGCACTAAGTGCTCCAACATCTTGAGCCTTGCTCCGGCCAGGCAAGCAACAGTTGTCTCAGCACTTATGCTGGGTCGTGTTATGTTCGGATAGGATGTGTTAGGCTTAGGTAGATCAGCATAGCTTGAACTTTTGTGCTGTACACTTATATGCGGAGGATTTCTGCGCCCTGCTGTGCTCTGGTATGTCCTCCTTGGGTCTGGCGAGGGCAGTAATAGCGGCCTTCGCACGTTAGCACGAGTTAGGCTATGTTGGCTTATGTTCCGTTGGTTTGGGATAGGTTTGGGTAGCTTTGACTTTTCAGATATACACTGCGATTCTATGGATT
>NW_016922363.1:0-2079 GCF_001483705.2 Eufriesea mexicana | reverse complement strand
TCGGCTCATTAGGTTGAGTTATGTTACGCTTGTTTGGGTTAGGCTTGGTTAGGATATGCTTGGTTATGTTAGGTTTGGTACCGTTTGGTTAGGATAGAATTGACTTTTGTGCTAGACACTGCTATTCGTGTGATTTCAGTGTTCTACATTGCTCTATTATGCTGTCCCTGCCTCTGGCGTGGCTAGTAATAGTATACACGGCACGTTACGTTTTGTTACGTTGCGTTCGGTTGGGTTTGGGTAGGGCAGGTTACGTTAGGATACCTTTGACTTCTGTGCCACGCGCTGCAATGCGGTGAATTGCTGCGTTCTACTGTGCACTAGTATATTCTGGTTGGCTATGTGGATGCCAGTAATAGTGGTATCGGCATGTTAGGTATAGTTATGCTACTTTTGGTTATGTTACGTTTGGCTAGGGTAGGAAAACTTGGCCTTGACTTTTTTGCTATGCACTGCTCTTCGTCGGTCTCCTGCGCTCTACAGTGCCCTAATATGTTCAGCATGGCTCCGGGAATGCTAGTAAAAAGTCGTCTCGGCGCGTTACGGTGACCTAAGCTGCGTTTGGTTAGGTGAGGTTAGGTGAGGTTAGGTCAGGTTAGGTAAGGATGTCGTTGACTTTTATGCTTTAAAGAGCTATGTGACTTCTCCCTGCGCTCTACTGTGCTCTATCATATACCGTTTGTCTCTGGGGAGGCCGACAACTGCGATCACGTCACGTTAGTTTGAGTCAGGTTACGTTCGATTTTATTAAGCTTGGATATGTTAGGATAGTGTAGCTTCGGCTTTTGTGCTATACAAGGCTATACGCTGGAATTCTGCGCCCCACATTGTTCTATGATACCCTACTCTACTCTGGGCAGGCCAGTAATAGTGGTCTCGGCACTTTAGCTTGATTTGTGCTTCGTTTGGTTGTGTTACGCTTGGTTAGTCTAGGACGGGATATATCTGGCGTATGTGCTGTACACTGCTGTTCGGTGGACTGTTGCGACCTACTGTGCTCTGATATACCCTGCTTGGCTCTGGGGAGGCCAGGAACAGTGGTCTCGGCAATGTGGGTTGTGTTATGTTACGTTTGGTAAGGACAGGTTAGGTTATGTTTGGCCAGGATATCTTCGACTTTTGTGCTATTCACTACAATGCAGCAGATTCCTATGTTCTACTGGTCTCTAGTATATTTTGCTTTGCTCTGCGGAGGCCAGCAATAGTGGTCTCGGCACGTTAGGTTGTGCTATGCTGCGTTTGGTTATGTTACGTTTGGCCAGGCTAGGCAAGGATAGCTTTGGCTTTTGTGATATAGACTGCTATTCTGTTGATTTATGCGCTCTACTGTGATCTAATATTCCCTGCTTTGATCTGGGAATGCTTGAAATAGTGGCTGTGTCCACTATTTGTTAGGTTACGTTTGGTTTGACTAGGTGTGTTTGGGTTAGGTTATGATATTCTATGCTTCCGTGCTACACACTGAGATTCTATGGGCCCCTGTGCTCCACTCTCCTCTAACATGCCCTGGTTGGCGGTGGTGAGGCCAGCAATTTTGGGCTAGCCACGATATGTTGGGATTTGCTGCGTTTGGCTATGTCTGGTTTTGATCAGGTCAGGTTAAGGTATCACTGTATTTTACGCTATACACTGCTATACGTGCCATTACAGCGTTCTACGTTGCTCAGCCATACCCTGCTTAGCTCAGGCTGGGTTACGTTATGACTGTTTATGTTACGTTTGCTTAGTTTGGGATAGGGTAGCTGTGACTTTTGTGCGATAAACGGCTACTCGGTGGATTTCTGCGCTTCACTGTGCTCTAATATGCTCTGCTTGGTGCTGGCGAGTGAGACAATGGTGCTCTCGGCACGTCAGGTTTAGTTATGTTGCGTTCGGTTAGGTTACGTTTGGCTATGTTAGGATAGGGTAACTTTGTCTTTTGCGCTATACACTGCTAATCGGCGGATTTCTGCGGTCCACTGTGCTCTAATATGTTCTGCTAGGCTCTGTGGTGGCCAGCAATGGTGGCCTCGGCAGGGTAGGCTGAGCTAGGTTAGATTTGGATTCGATAGGTTAGGTTATGTTACGTTAGCGTAACTG
>NW_016922362.1:0-1290 GCF_001483705.2 Eufriesea mexicana | reverse complement strand
TGGATGTATGGGTGTATGGATTTATGGATGTGTGGATGTATGGATGTGCGGATGGGTGGATGTGTGAATGGATTGAGGTATGGATTGACAGATGCACGGATGTATGGATATATTATATGGATGTATATATGTATGGATCTATGTATGGATGGATGTATGGATGGATGGTAGTATGGATGGATGGATATGTGGATGTACGTATTTATGAATGTATGGATGTATGGTTGGACGGATGTACGGTTGGCTGGATGAATGGATGTATGGTTTTATGCAGGTATGTGGGTATGAATGTATGGATGTAAGGATGAATGGATGTATGGATGTATTGCTGTACGATTGTATGGATGTACGGATGTGTGGATGAATGGATGTATATATGTATGGATGTATGGGTGGATGGGTGTATGGGTGTATGGATGGATGGATGTATTGATGGGTGCATGTGTAGATGGCAGGATATATGGATGGATGGATGTATTGATGAACAGATGTATGGATGCATGTATGTATGCTTGTATGGATGTACGTATGAATGTTTGTATGGTTGTATGGATGTATGTGTGGAAGGATGTATGTATCGATGTATGTGTGGACGAATGTACTTGTGTATGCATGGATTTATGCGTTGATGTATGTATGGATGTATGGATGGGTGTATGGATGGATCGTTGTATGCATGTATGGTTCGACGGATGTATGGATGGGTAGATGTATGTATGGATGTATGCATGGATGTATGTATAGATGTATGTACGGACGTATGCATGCATGTAGGTATGGTTGCTTTTATGGATGTATGTATGGATGTATGTGTGGATGTATCAAAGGATGAACGTATGGATGTATGGTAGAATGAATGTATGATTTTATGTATGGATGTATGTTTTGATGTATGTATGGATGTATAAATGGATGGATGGGTTTGTGGATGGACGTATGGATGGATGGTTGTATGGATCGATGGATGTAAGGATGGGATGATGTATGGATGGATGGATGTATGGAACGATAGATGTATGTCTGTATGGATTTGCGGGTGGATGAATGGATGGGTGGATGAATTGAAGAGCGGGTGAAAGGATGGGTGGATGAACGGATGCATGGATGGATGGAAGGGCGTATATATGGATGCATGTATGAATGTATGGTTGGATGGAAGGGCGTATATATGGATGCATGTATGGATGGATGTGTGGATGTATGTACGGATGTATGTATGGATTTATATATGTATGTATGTATAGATGTGCGTATGGATGTATGTGTGGGTGCATGGATGGATGTACGTAT
>NW_016922361.1:0-500 GCF_001483705.2 Eufriesea mexicana | reverse complement strand
GAAGGTGGAAGATAACCTAACCAAACCCGTGTTGACCTAACCAAGCAAACGTATCTCATCCAATCCTAACGAGCCTAAACCACCATTGCTGGCTCTCGATCACCAAGCAGAACATACTAAGGGTGATTTGAACGCAGAAGTCCACAGAATGGCAATGCGTTGCAGAGAAGTCAAAGCTGAGCTAGCCAGACCCAATTTAGCCCATCTATACAAAAGCAATCTAACTCGCCCTAGCGTGCAACAACCACCATTGCCGGCCCCTTCAGAACAGAGCGTGCAAGAGCACAGCATGCCGCAGAAAGGCATGGAATAGCAGTGCATAGAACGAAAGTCAAACGTGTCCAAACCAAACCTATTCTGACCTAACCGAGCAAACGTAACAAATCCCAACCTCTCGAGCCGCGACCACAATAGCTAGCGTCCCCAGGGTTAAAAGTAGAATAAGACACACCACAGGAGCGCGCAGATTTCCACGGAGCAGCAGTGTGTAGCAAAACGCT
>NW_016922360.1:0-776 GCF_001483705.2 Eufriesea mexicana | reverse complement strand
TACAGCCATCTACTTGCCAGAGAATAGGTCTATTCAAAATATATAATCTGTTATAGCGTGGTGAATAGGTCGCCTAACCCCTTCAATCCAATGGCTAGTACAGTCATCTATTTGCCAGAGATTTTTAAATCTATAACCTGTTATAGCTTGGTGAATAGATCACTTAACGCCTTCAATCCAATGGCAAGTACAGCCATCTACTTGACAGAGAATAGGTCTATTGAAAATCTATAACTTGCTATAGAATGGTGAGTAGATGGCACAGCGCTTTCAATCGAATGCCAAGTACAGCCATCTACTTGCCAGAGAATAAGTCTATTCAAAACCTATAAGTTGCCATAGCTTGGTGATTAGATCGCCTATCGCCTGCAATCCAATGGCAAGTGCAGCAATATACTTGCCAGGGAATAAGTTTATTCAAAATCTATATTCTGTTGCAGCTTTGTTGAATAGTTCGTCTAACGCCTTCAATCCAATCTCAAGTACTGCCACCTACTTTCCTGGGAATATGTCTATACAAAATCTATAATCTGTTATAGCTTGGTGAATAGATCGCCTATCGCCTGCAATCCAATGGCAAGTACAGCCATCTACTTGCAAGAGAATACGTGCTTGCAAAATCTATAATTTGTTATAGCTTGGTGAATAGTTGGCCTAACACCTTCAATCCAATGGCAAGTACAGCCATCTACTTGCAAGAGAATACGTGCTTGCAAAATCTATAATTTGTTATAGCTTGGTGAATCGGTCGCCTAACGTCTTCAACCAATGGCAAG
>NW_016922359.1:0-222 GCF_001483705.2 Eufriesea mexicana | reverse complement strand
AATATCGTGGTGAGCTAACTTTCATGTATAAATAAGGAGGAAAGATACTATTGCCGTGCTATACCCATTACATTGCTGTAGAATCTGCATCGAAAACTCAATTTTATTGACATTTTCGACTAATATCGTGGTGAGGTGTCTCTCTTGCATAAATAAGGAGGAAAGATTCTTCTGGCACGCTATAGCCATTGCAGTGCTTTAGAATCTTCCTCGAAAATTCAA
>NW_016922358.1:0-2204 GCF_001483705.2 Eufriesea mexicana | reverse complement strand
TGTATATTACGGTTGGTTTGTGATACTTCCAATTGACCGTAAAGTACTTATTACATGCACCAACGTAGCATACTTCTCGTCCGATTAATTTGATAAATGACCATTTAAATTCCATAAAAATTTTATAGTGACAAAATACAGATGCTCTGGCACTCGAGATATTAGCAATTTACCACACATTACTGAGAAACTTCAGAATCACAGTAATGTAGCAGTTTGACTACTTTATCCGCTGAAAATATAAGCTCGATAGCGTTGCTAGTGTAACCTACGTATTGTGCGGTTACGGTTTGTGGCATTTACGCATGATAGTACGGCGTTCTGTACGTTTCGTACGGACGATGTATATTCCACAGCAACTCTAGAACTGGAAATGCCGATCAATTATACCTTAATATGTTCACATATGACAACAGTGTTCCGAGTGCAGCCATCATCACCGTTTTGTAGCCGCCGAATACGTTTGTTCGCTGATGTATATTCAAATGCAATTCTAGAAAGACCTAGGAATATCACGGTTATGCCTCCAGGTATTTCCAATTGACAGTACGGTACTTGCTACATCCAACAGTATATCAGTGTAGCCGTTTGATTTTTCCCTTATATGACGATTTACTGTCCTTGTCAATTTTAGAAAGAAAAAATAGATATCCTTTGGCCCTCGAGACATTAGCAATTTACCACAAGGTACAGAGAAACCCCACAAACACAGTAATATAGCAGTTGGACAACTTTGTTCACTGATGTTGTGAATTCGAATGTCAATCCGGAATGATCTATGTGGAGTGCGGATGGGGTATGTGATATTTACAGATAAAAGTTTGCCATTTCGGATATCTTCGGGCAGAGCACGGTTGCCGTTGTATTAACCTGTTCGCTGATGGTGTATTTTCCACAGCAAATCTGCACGTATCAGTGTATAGTACGGTTATGGCTTGAGATACTTCCAATTGACTGTACGGTACTTGGTGCATCTACAAGCAGAGCTTTGTTGCCCTTGGATTAGTCTGTTCACTGGTGATGTATATCCTACAGCAGTTCTTGAATGGAAAATGCAGATACATTTTCTCTCGAGACAATCACAATTGACAAGACAGTACTGACTACAGCCATCATCACAGTATTACAGCCGCTTAATTAATACGTTCATTGATGTTGTAAATTCTAAAGCAATTGTAGATTAATCTATGTACAGAACGGTTATGGACACGGATATTTACAATTGGCGGTACGGTGCCTAGTACATCTCCCAAGAGAGCAACGTTGCCGTTGGCTTAATCCGTTCAATGATGATGTACATTCTACAGAGATGCACGAATGAAATATCAGAATGCATTTCCTCTCGAGGTATAAACGATTGACACCACAGTACTGAGTACAACCATTATAACATTAATGTATCCGTTGGACTACTTTGTTGACTGGTGGCGTAAGTTTCAAGGCCATTCAGAAATGATCAATGTATAGTACTGTTATGACTTGAAATACTTCCAATTGACAGAACGGTACTTATTACATCCACCAATATAGCACCATGGCCACTGGATAATTCTGTTCAATGATGACTTAAATGCTACGACAATTCTAGGTTGGCAGAATTCAAATCCTCAGACCATCGATGCATATGCAATTTACATCACAGAACTTGGGACACCCACCATCAGGTTAATGTAGCCCATGGAATACCTTGCTCATTGATAACGTAAATTCGAAAGTGATCGTAGAATAATATATGTTCAGTGCGGTTGTGGCTAGAGTGACATTTGCAATTGACAGTACGGCATATAGCACATGTTTCAACAGGTCACTGTTGTCCTTGGTTCAACCTGTTCACTGATGATGTGTATACCAACGCAATGCTAGAGCGAGATACGCAGGTCCATTATCCCTCGAGATAGTAACAATTGACGAGAAGTTACTGAATACATCCAGCATTACAGTACTGTAGCCGTTGGAATGCTTTCTTCACTGATGATTTGGTTTCCATAGCAGCGCTGGAATAATCAATGTATTGTACGGTTGCGGCTTGAGATATTTCTAGCTTACAGTACGGAATACATTACATCCACCGATATAACACTTAAGTCGTTGCGCAAATATGTTCGTTGATGATGTAAATTCTACAATATTCCTTCAATGACAAAACACAGTTCCACTGACCCTCGAGATATTAACAACTCACACCGCAGTATTGAGTACAGCCA
>NW_016922357.1:0-232 GCF_001483705.2 Eufriesea mexicana | reverse complement strand
GAAAATCCAATTTTATTTACATTTTCTCCCAATATCGTGGTGAGCTAACTTTCTTGCGTTAATGAGGAGGAAAAATTCCATTGGCGTGCTACAGCATCTGCCGTGCAACAGAATGTGGCTGGAGGATTCAATTTTATTCACATTTTCGACTAATGTCGCTGTGAGCGATCTTTCTTGCATAAATAAGGAGGAAAGATTCTATTCGCGTGCCACCGCCGTTGCATTGCAATAG
>NW_016922356.1:0-352 GCF_001483705.2 Eufriesea mexicana | reverse complement strand
CTGCTTGGCCCTGCGGTGGCCAGCAATAGTGCTCGCGGCACGTTATGTTGAGGTTTATATGTAGGGTTGGGATAAGTTAGTTGAGGTTTATATGTAAGGTTGGGATAAGTTAGTTTGGGTTAGGTATGTGTAATTTCGACTTTTCTGCTATACACTGCGATTTTATTGATTTCAACGCTTTGCTCTCCTCTAATACGTACAGCCTGTCTCTGGGGAGGCCAGCTATGGTGGTCGTGGCACGACAGGCTTTGTTAGGCTACGTTTGGCAATGTCAGAATTGGTTAGGTAACGACAGGGCTGTTTTGGCTTTTGCGCTATGCCACGCTATTCGGTGGACTTCTGCGCCCTACAT
>NW_016922355.1:0-1450 GCF_001483705.2 Eufriesea mexicana | reverse complement strand
CCATTGAGTAGTTCAATCCAACGGCTACAGAGCTATATTGGTAGATGAAACAAGTACCGCACTGTCAGATAAAAATGTCTCAAGCTATAACCGTAATATACATTGACTTATCAAGTATTGCTTTGGAATTAATTTTATCAGTGGACAAAGTAGTCCATCGGCTACAGTACTGTGACGATGGCTGCACTCAGTTCTTTGTTGTCAATCGTTAATGTCTGGAAGGATAATGGATCTTCACTTTTCATTCTTGAATTGCTGTAGGATGCACATCATCTGTGAGCAGATTAATCCAACAACATCGGTTGACCGTTGACAGCTTTAATCGTATTGTCAATAGTAAATATTACGAATCATAACCATACAGTGCATAGGTTATTCCAGAATTTCTTCAGAATTTCCGTCATCAATCAACAAAATAGTCTAGCATCTGGATTACTGTGTTGATAGCTGTACTCCGGAATGTGGTTTGAAGTTCTAATATCTCGAAGATCATTCGAACCATATTTTGCCTTTCTAGCATGGTTATAGTATTCATATCATGATTGAATGGATTTGTCCATCAGCTACGTTGCCATATCGTCAGACGTAATAGGTACCGTACTGTCGGTAGGTAATGTCTCTAGCCGTAGTCGTAATATGCATTGATTTTTGTTGTATTAATTTGGAATTTACATCGTCAATGGACAAAGTAATCCGACGGCTGCTGTACTGTGACGTTGGCTGTATTCAGTACCGTGTTCTCAATTTTTAATATATCGGGGGATAATGGACCTGTATTTTGTCATTCTAGACCTTTCATAGGATCGATATATTCGCCGCGCAATCTAATCCAAGGTATAAAGTACTATATTGGTGGATGTACTAGGCAGCGCGATGTCAGCTTCAAATATCCCTAACTATAATATTGCTATTCGTACTATTCACTGATTATCCTAGAATTGCTTTCGTATTTTCATCATCTGTGACCAAATTATACAACTTCATCAGCGCTGTGATGAGGGCCGTAGTCAGTAATGTGTTATTAATTGCTAATATCATGAGGGATGGTTGACGGGTATTTTGTCTTTCCAGAATTGTTACAGGATTTACTTCTTCACTGAGCAGCTTAATCCAATGGCTACAATGCTATATTGGTGGACTTAACATTTATCGTACTGTCATATTTAAATATTCCAAGGCACAACCGTACCATGCACTGATTATTTCAAAGTTGCTTTCGAACATACATCATCAGTGAGCAATGATTCCAGCTGCTACTGTGTTGTGGTGATGGCTGTACTGTGTACTGTGTTGTCAACAGTTAATGTGGCGAGGGCTAACGGACGTGTAATATATCACTCTATAACTGCAGTAAAATCGAGATTATTCGTTGATCGCTTTAAGGCATGGGATACATTGCAATATCGTTGCATGTACTAAGCACAGTACCGTCAATCATTAATGCTCCAGC
>NW_016922354.1:0-469 GCF_001483705.2 Eufriesea mexicana | reverse complement strand
ATGCTAGTATGTTTGGTTTGGATAGATTTGACTTCCGTGGTATGCGCTGCTATTCGGTGGACTACTCCGGTATAGTGTGCTCTAGTATGTATAGTCAGTTTTGTTAGGTTTTGTTGTGTTAAGCTAGGATAACATTGACATATGTGCTCAATACTGATACCCTATGGACTTCTGTGCTCTACTGTGCGCTATCACATTCAGCTTGTCTCTGGGGAGTAGCCAGAAATAGTGGTCGCGGCACGTCAGGTTCAGTTACACTACGTTTGGCTTGGTTAAGTTATGTCGGGTTAGGGTAGGATACGTTTGGCTATTGTGCTATACATTGCAATTTGGCGACCGTCTGCGCTCTGCTGTGTTCCAGTGTTCTCTGCTCGACACTGGGGATGCCAGCAATGGTGGCCGCGGTAGGATACGTTTTGTTAGACTGCGTTTGGTTAGGTTAAGGTTGGTTACGTCAGGTTAGGCTAAG
>NW_016922353.1:0-589 GCF_001483705.2 Eufriesea mexicana | reverse complement strand
TGAAGAACGAAGGAAGCCTCCAAAGAGCAGCGGATAGCTCAAATGTCAGATATCCTAACCGTACCTGGCTTAGCCTAACCCAACAAATCGTTTGCTGACTAAACCTAATGGGACGAGACCATTGCTGCTGGCCTACCTAGTGCCAATTACCCAGTGCCAAGCAGAACGTATCAGAATGCAGTAGGGAGCAGAAATCCACCGAAGAGCAGTGTATACCACTAGGGTCATGGCTATGCGAACATAACGAATACTAACGTAACATGACCAAACGTTTACTAACTCAACCTAACGTGCCGAGGCCGCTATTGCTGGCCTCCTCAGAGCCAAGCACAGCACATAAGATCACAGTAGAGCGCAGGAATCCACCGAATAGCAGTGCATAGCACAAAGGTCAAGGCAAACCTAACGTAACAAATGCCAACCTAATCAAGCCAAACGTAATCTAACTCAACCTAACATGCCGCGACCAGTGCTGCTGAAATCAACTGAGTCAAGTCGAGCACATTAGATGAGAGCAGAGCTCAGGGATCCATAGGATAGCAGTGTGTAGCAGAAAAGTCGAAACTATCCAAACCCAACCAAAGCTAAG